>NC_081553.1:100687355-100987355 GCF_963082655.1 Stomoxys calcitrans | reverse complement strand
ACTATAGAACACCTTCTGTGTGTGTGTGTCCCGCACTAGCCGTTAGAAGGAGTTCCACTTTAGGTCTTCATTTCTTTGAGAAACTGTCTGATTTAGCGGATGTGAACATTCGCTAGTTACTGGTCTTTTTAAAACGATCTGGATGGTTCAACGGTAGGAATTAGAAGGCATCTTCCTTCTTCTGTTCCTGTGGTATCACAATGGACGGAGACGTCTTAGTGAATCTGATGTCAGAGTGCCACTTAAACCTAACCTAACCTAGGTTGAAAAGGGGGTGTGGACATTAAACCGCCTCATGCCACTATGGACATACACCTAACCCAGTTATCGACTTGTTGTGCACTCTAAAAACTTAATAGTTCGAAACGCACATTTGTTAGTTAATCCTTTGTTATCTCTTTTACCAAGTATTTTTAAGGTTCCATAAGTTGAAAGAAAATCCTTAATGAAAATCAATTTACACTTTTTTATAAGGGAGAGAGCAACATTTTTTTTTGGTCTAATAAGAGTAAGCACCCTTTAGCCCTCTTTCTTACAGAAAACACACTGTACTTCCTTTGACTAGCCTTTTTGAAGCAACTAGGTCTGACCTTGTATAAATAAAAATGAAAACTTATATCTAAGTCTTCTATCCTTTGGGAATACACAAACATTAGACTATTTCTAAGCCTTAAATAAAAAAAAATGTTTTTTAAAAAATCAAAATTTTGGAAAAAAAAAATATAATTATAAAAAATATTGATTACTACAGGGGATTTTTGTTTTTTGTTGTTTTTCTCTTGTTTTTTTGTTGTTTCTTTATTATTTATTTCATTTAATTTAAATCTTATTTATGTTTATAATTTAAATTTACTTAATCGTTTAAATAATTATCTTTCTCTTTTGTTTATTTCTTTTTTTTTTATTAAATAATAATAATTAAAATTAAAAAAAAAAATAATTATAATAATTTGATGTTGGTTGGTTGGTTGGATTGATAGATAGGTTGTAGCTTTCTTACGGTTGGTTGTTCTGTTGCTATGGCGCAGCTGGGGGGATCAGGGTTTTTAAGGTGGCAGGATGTGACCATTTTGAAAGATTTAATTTAAAACTTCAATGCTGTAATGCTGAGAGTGGTCGTTTTGTGTATGGTGTTCTTCTAGAGACTCATGGAAGGATAATTTTGTTTGATTTTCTAATTTTGCTTTCAAAAAAAACAAACGAAACTAAATTAAAAAAAAAAAAACAAAATTCAATAAAACATAACTAACATTTAATAGTAATAATAATAATTAGCATTTGTTGTTGTTGTTTTTTTGTTGCTGTTGTTGTTGTAGTTGCAGTGTTTGTTGTATGTATGTTTACAAATTTAAAATGTAGTTAATAATAATAATAATTAATAATATTAATTTAAACTAGAGTTTGTTTTACTGTTTTTTTGTTGTTTATTTATTTTTATTTTCATCAAAGAGTTGGTTTTTGTTTCTTGTGTTTTAATCTTTATTTAATTTTATTATTCATTTTTGTATTTTATTACTTCCTTTTCGTTTTTTTAAGGTTTACTTTAAATTTTGTTTTGTTTTTTTTTTTTTTTGTTTCATAACATAGAGGCGGCATACAAGAATAATGCTCCTACATCTTCAACATCCTTCAAGCGTATGGCTTTCTAACTTCATCTTTATCTGCATCAACTTCAACTTCAACTTTCTTCGTTCCTTCCATCTTGCTTACACACACATATATATTTAGCATTTCCAAAAAAACAAACATTCGTAGTTAAATTTAATTCAAGTTCTTCTTCTTCTTGTTCTTGCTGTTGTCTCATTCAAAATTGTTTTTTTTTTTTTTTGATTCATCCTATTATTTGATGATGAGGGCTGGGGGGAGGGTTTGGTTTTAGGGGCTAGGGATTCTGGTTGCATCTTAATTTTAATTATAGCAGTATGGGTTTTTTGTTGCTTTTGTTTTGTTTATTTTCTAAAAATTTCTATCATCTCCTCTATCCTTCTTATGCTTCGATTTCCTCTGTTTTAGTTTTAGTGGGGAGTTGTTTGTTTTTTTTTTTTTTGTTTATGGTGGAGGGGAAAAAAGGTCTGATTTTTTCTTAGTTTCTTTTCTCTTTTTTTCTTTGTTTTATTAATTTTATTTTATTAATTTAAATAACACAAAACATCGATCGCCATGAGAGTCGATGTCTTCTTTTCATTTTTATGATTTTTCATTATGATTTCTTTTTTTCTCTGGAGGGGGCGGGGAAGGAGTTTTGAAGCTGATTTTTGAAATTTCCTTAAAAATGGTGACGAACGAATTTTGGTGGTAGTTATAGGTGGCGGTGGTGGTTGTGGTGTATGTAACTGTGTTGAGTTTCCTCGATGGTGAAATTACATTGGTTTCTTTGTGATCTTAGGGCTGGGGAGAGATGGGTTTTTTTTCTCTTGTTCTAGTTGTTGCTGTTATTATTATTGTGTTGGTGGATGGCAGCAGAGCTGGATAAGTTGGCGGAGAGTGTTTTCGTTTTGTTGTTATTTTAGTTTTTCTTATTTATCTTTATAGAGAAATGGATGAAGCAGCCATATAACAAAAAAGTATATGTATATATAATGGGGGAGAGGGGGGTGGTGGTAGTGGTGTTGTTTGTTGATTTTGTTTCTTTAATAGTAGGTCTCCTGTTCCAACCAGCCTCCGGGATTGCGACGCAAGTAGAAACGTCTGGTTTCATCATAAATGAAGATGGCCAACATGAATGGAATGGCTGGGAACCACCAAACGAGTCTGTAAAAGGAAAAACAAAGGAGGAAGAGTTAATATATATAAAAAAAACATAATAATATGTACCACTACTATACAAAATTTCCCATGAAAATTTCATTAAAGAACAGGGGATACTTTTCTCATATCAATGGGTGCAGTCCGATTAAAGTTTTATCTCAATGATAGGGGGCCTTCTGTTCTATGCCGAGTTCGAACGGCGTGACATATTGTGACACCACTTGGTAGAGAAGTTTTAACATGGCAAGATATCTAACAAATGTAGCCAGCTTTAGTAAGGGGATAACCACCGCTGAAAATTTTTTGGATGTTCATGCCGGGGTTTGAACCCAGGCGTTCGTAGTCATAGGCGCACATACTAACCTCTGCGCCACAGGTTCTGAACTCAAGAGAACACACTTGATATTGAGTTGGAAAGTCATAACAGATGTATGCATGCAACATTCTGCCAATTTGGAATAAGAACTGCATTCTGTAGCTGCTCAAGGACTCAAATTGTAAGACCCCATTGGATTGATTAGGAACAAACTTAGCATGCAAATTTGAAGTTACATCGACACCAAATATTCAACAATTCAGGCAAGGGCTGCCGCCTCAGTGTACAACACACTGCTACAACAACAACTAAATTCGCCAAAGATTTGGCAGGGTAGTCCGCTTAAAGTTAAAGCTCAATGATAAGGGGCCTACATTTTTATGCTGAGTCCGGACTTCGTGCCGCATAGCAATACCACTTGGTAGAGAGCCCATCGTGACGCAGAGGCGTGAACATCAGAAAAATTTTTAGCGGTGGTTATCCCTTTACTAATGCTGGCTACATTTAAAAGGTATTTCGAATATTAGGATGATTTGGGCAAAGAAGAAAGACGCACGGCCACTCCCATGGCAGCCGGTTCTGTGGAGAGGATCGACTCGGCTGTGTTTTCATCGGCCAGGGGTTGTCGACTCAGTGAACGTTTTCGTACTTGTTTCGTCATTGGAGATGCACATCCCGGATTGTTTACTGCGCACACTTCTGGCGCGTGCCGGGACTGAGGCGAATCCCGGACCATGGTTTGCAGGACCCTCCTCTTAACGATGATACGCGGGTTAGAACTTTGAGCTCCGATTTTTGGGGTGTTCATCGTTATCATGAGGAGCTCTGCTGAGAGCTACCGGGCGCGGTCACTTCATATATGGAGTAGCTGCAACTGTAGTCAAAGACAATTAATGCGCATCACATTTCATGGCATTCTCCAATAGGGAACGACCAGCGTGCCATGGCTTTGGCAGCAGATTGAAGGCTCCACGTTTTGCACGGTAAATGAGGATGCCCTCACAAGAATAACGAGGAAGTGTAGCAGCTCGCCAAACATTTCTATTGCATCCTCGGATCTCCTGAGGGACGTAACGTGGCAAGCCGTCATTTCTTTGGGATCAGACCACCTCCCCATAATTCTCACCATCGACCGACCACCCGACTTCATAACCTCTGAGCGCCGAACGTTTATCAATCAATAGAAGGCGGTTTGGGTCGGCTTCAGAGAGTACACCCGAGAGTGACAGGGCTAGGAGGAGAGCCATTCGTCGTATCCGTGGTCGCCGAACCGAAGAACAACCATCACAATTTACCGTGGACGGGGCCAAGGCGTTGGGCCCCGACGGAATCTCTACACTGACGTTGAAGAATTTGGATCAACCTGGTGTCGAATACCTTACGACTGTCCTCAACCTGTCTTTGAACACTCTTATAGTAACCGATGTCTGGAAGATGGGCAGAGTGATCCCGCTACTGAAGCCTGGAAAGGATTCAAGTAAGGGGGAGTCGTACATACCGATCTCCCTACTCTCACCAGTAGCTAAGACGCTTGAGGGACTACTCTTCCCGAGCCTCGTTGGAGAATTTCCATTCGACGAGTATCAGCATGGATTTCGAAGACTGCATAGCACTACAACTGCTCTGCATGCCATTATCGCACACATTTGCGAGGCTTTAATCAGCCCAGGCTATGTCATAGGACGATCCTCATGCACTGGGTCAGTCATGTCAAACTCTTTGAGTACATCCCCCTAGAGTGTAACAGGGAGATTCCCAAGGCGAAGTAATATTTCCGACGCTGTTTAACCTCTACCTAACCTCCATTTCACCCCTTCCAGACGGAACGGCGTAGAGATCGAATCATGGCATCAGGCCCCCCACCCATTGATGACATTTGCAATAGGTTAAACATCTACCTCAACTAACTTTCCTCATATTTCGCTGCATGAAATTTGAAAATATCTGCCACCAAATCTTCAGTCACATTGTTTACTACAAACACGCATGAGGTGTGTAGGGAGCTGAAAGTGATGGTCGACGGAGTGACAGTTCCGATCATCAAGTATCCCAAAATACTTGACGTCACATTTGACAATTCGCGATAAAGTCAAAAGTAGAAAAAAAGGTCCCCAAGCCCCTTGCCGGCAGCACTTAGGGTGCTGACAAAGAGATCGTGTTGACCACATACAAACAAATTGGCCGGTCTGTGGTAAGTTATGCAGCGCCAGTGTGGTCTCGTCAGCTCAGTGACATGCCTCGAATAATATTCAGATCTGTTAGCATGCCGCCCTTCGAAATGCGACGGGCTGACCTCCTCAGTTCTCATGTGGACCACCTTCATCAGGAGACAAGATCCTACCCGTCCCAAAATATAACTACATGCTGTCTAAGCAATACCATATAGGCTGTTATCACAGAGACCATCTAAATCATCATCTTGTGAATAGGTATTCACGGCCCAGAAATCTTACACGATCTAAAGGGTGAGGTTCAGCGCTACAAGCGAGAACCTCTAGATCAAGCGTGTCTAGACAAAATTCATTCAGACACGGTAGCAGATGCGGTAAATAGCTACCGGGTGAGTAGTCCTTGGACAATGACCGCCTCCCATTGCACCTGAAAAAAATGACTTCCCCCCCGGCAAACCAGAGTTGTTTTGGCTCAATTACGTTCCGGCAGATGCAGCTGCCTCAACTCCTACAGAGCAACGATTGATGCCGAAGTGCAAGATGTATGTCCCGATTGTGACCAGAGACCACACGACACACGTCACCTTTTTTAACTGCCCAGCCAGAACGACTCGACTTAGACCCAGATTTCTTTGGACGCACCCCAACTTAGTCGTAGAGTTCCTGGATCTAGACATTCAACAGAATCAAGCAGACAAAAGATAGAACACAAAAAACTGCTACAACAACAACAACCAACAACATTAAGGCGCCTTTATAGCTATTGGTCTGGTTTTGATGTCAAAGTGTTGAATATGTGTGGATACAGCATATACAACAGGTATGAATCATTTATGAGGTACGAATCATTCATGCTATCAAAAGTAGTGGCAATTTACTGAAGTTCCAGACCCACTCGACTCAGACCCAGATCCCTCTGGACGCACCCCAACTTAGTCGCAGAGTTCCTGGATCTAGACATTCAACAGAATCAAGCAGACAAAAGATAGAACACAAAAAACTGCTACAACAACTACAACCAACAACATGTAGGCGCCTTTATAGCTATTGGTCTGGTATTGACGTCAAAGTGTTGAATATGTGTGGATACAGCATATACAACAGGTATGAATCATTTATGAGGTACGAATCATTCATTAGATGTGAATGATTCATGCTATCAAAAGAAGTGACAATTTACTGAAGTCATATGCCACCCGTAATATCAAAGGAGGGCAACCTCACACTCGAAACCAAAGTCATTTTGGCTCCACTACGATCTGGTAGACCCAGCTGCCTCACTTGCTGTTGGTTAGAGATTGAGTCTTAAGAGAAACGTGTGCCCGGCCGATAATTACTTTTTCGTCAGTCCAGCCAGGCCTAATTGACTCCATCAATACTTGGGACGAGAACTTTGGTTATGTGGAGAGACCATTCTTTTACTCAGAAGATAAAAACTTTAAATGGAATATGGTAATAGGAAAAGGTATGAATTTTGTTCACATGTAATTTTTAGAGAAATATTTTGTCAATGATTGTCCCTAGACCAAATAAATTTTCTTTAAAGAACTAACAGTTCTTTGGAATTTCAGGAGAAGCCCAAGTGTCCTTGCCAATGAGACACATATTACGTAGCTGCCCACTATTCATGATTCCAAATTTAATGACTTTGTATTTTGAAAGTGATCACGGGTTTACACGCAAACCGGGACTATCAAAAGCCCGATGGAAAGATCAAAAGGTGGGAGACACCTCGAAAGAGAGAGATTATTGAAGGAGCGCAGAAGATCGATGCGCTTGGAACCCTGTTCTACGTTCGGCTAATGGAACAAATGTTCTGTCATAATCAATTTAAGTAAGTAACGGCGATATATAAGCACTAGTCATTGAGGACTTATCCTAAAATGTGCTCTAAATAGTATTTCGGATATACTATACGCTGACAAAGAGGTCACCGTAGCACAAAGGTAAGCGTGTCCGCCTAATCCGGTTCGAATCTTGGCGAGACCATCAGAACAACAACATTTGTGAGGTACTATGCCATGTAAAACATCTCTCCAAAGAGGAGTCGCACTGCGGCACGCCTTTGAGACTGCACTCATTGATATGTGAGAAGTTTGCCCCTGTTCCTTAGTGGAATTGTCATGGGCAAAATTTGCTGACAAAGCATCTATTGATCCCATTCATCATTTTCTTTTCATAGCAGCAAATAATTTTTCACCATCTTGCTTAACTATGAATATTAATTTTTTTAACATTTGAACGTTTACTTACTTGAGTGGGTACATACGAAGACCCTTCTCCATACCGGGACAGTATGACAAGAAGGCAGCCAAAATGGTTTCAAAGACCAAACCAAAGTTCAAGGCCCAATTTCTCATGCCCTGTTGGAAAATTGAGTTTCGTCGGGTCTTGCAAATGATCAAATCAGCCCATTGTACAACCACAATGGAGACGAAGAAAGCGGTATGGCAGGTGTATTCCAATGTTTTGCGATCGCGATAGGTCTGTAATACACGAAAAGATAGAAAATTAAATCAAAATTTCCTTTTTCCATAAATTTTCCAATTACTTACCCATTCTTGACCATAGGAATCGGTTAAATCATTGACAGCCTTGGAATCCCACATCTTACGAATGCCAAACAATGTCAATGGCAAGAATCCATTTTCAGCCATAATGACAAAGTACACAAAGAAACCGGCAGCAGCTTGGATCATACCAATTTGTCCATAAGCCATGGAAATCAATCTGTTTGTTTAATTACAGACACGTGAAGGTGGTTTGAGAGAAAACCAAAAAAATTTTTTTGATTAGTTTTGTCTTCAATACTTTAGTTGTTTGTTATTATGGTATCATATAAATAAAGGGGGGTGGTTTTTAATGTGTTAGTCAATTTTGAGCAAAAAATTTCAACTTTTTTGTTTTTTTTTTGTTAAGGGGGGATGATTTTTTTAAAGGGATTTATTTAGCATTTTTCTGTTTTTAGCGAAAGAAGATTGAAGTATAAAAAAACATTTCTTTAAGGCAGATGGTGACTAAGGGAGTATTAAACTTCGGTTGGTGGTTAAGTTAATTTTTAACAAGTTTTTAAATATCGAAGGTAAACATTTTTCATAGAGTTACCATAATTTCGTAGATTTACTACTGGCAAATCGTAATTTTTTGTTGAAATTTCAAAAATTTGGAAAAACTGATTATTAACTGATTTTACTTTGTTTTTTTTCTTAATTTTTGGTTTCTATTTAATTTTTATTTCTTTCAATTTTATTTTTTTTTTTTAATTTTTATTTTTTTAAATTGTTTTTTTATCGTTATTTTTTTATCTTTTTTTTTTTTAATTTTTATTTTTGTTTTTAGTTTTTATTATTTTTAAATTTTATTTTTCATTTTTTTTATTATTATTTTTTTTTTATTTTCATTTTTTTATTTTTTTATTTTTATTTTCTATTATTTTTTTTTTAATTTCTATATTTTATGGCTCACGTTCGAAATTCCTACTGTTTCTATCTACTAATCACTAATTGTTTTTATTTTTTAATGGTGCTTCTGGCCGAATTTGACACGAACGATGTTTTTCCTTCCTTTCAATTTTTATTTTAAATCTTAAATATACCTTTTTGTTAGATTAAAGTATTTATTTATACTTTAATCTAACAAAAAGGTATATTGCCAAAAATTTAAATTAAAAAAAATTTCTATTAAAAAAAATGTTAAATTAAAAAAAAAATTAATTCAAAACAATATTTAAGGTCGGTTTATATGGCAGCTATATCAGATTTTGGACCGATTTGAACCATACTTGGCACAGTTGTCGGATGTAACGAAACACGTAGTGCAAAATTTCAGCCAAATCGGTAGGAATTGCGCCCTCTAGAGGCTCAAGAAGTCAAGACCCCATACCGGTTTATATGTTATCAGGTTATATATGAATATAAGGTTTTGAACCGATTTCTACCATACTTAGCACAGTTGTTGAAAATCCTAAAAAAACACCGCATGCTAAATTTCAGCCAAATCGGATAAAAATTGCGCCCTGTAGTGGCTCAAGAAGTCAAGATCCAAGATCGGTTTATATGGCAGCTATATCAAAACATGGACCGATATGGTCCATTAACAATCCCAACCGATTTACACCTATTAGAAGTATTTGTGCAAAATTGCAAGCGGCTAGCTTTAGTCCTAAGAATAAATATATTTTATGGGGTCTGAGACGAATATTTCGAGGTGTTGTAACACAGAATGACAAAATTAGTATACCCCCATCCTTTGGTGGAGGGTAGAAAAATTTTAATTCAAAAAAATTTTAATTTAGAAAAAACCCCAAATTAAATTAGAAAAAAAAATAATTTTTAAAAGCAGTTAAAAAATTTTTTTTAAAAAATTTTAGATAAAAACCCCAAATTAAATTTAACAAAAAATAATAATTTTTAAAAATGGTTAAAAAATTAAAAAAAAAGTTATGAATTCTTAAAAAAAATTTATAAAAATATCTCAAAACATTTTAAGCAATTTTTTTAAACGCTTTTGATTTTTAACTAAAAATAAACTTTTTTTAAAAACTGGAGAAACCCGACTATTGAAATTCCTAATGTCCCTATCTACCAATCACAATTTTTAAAATTTCTCTAATTTATAACAAAAAATATTTATATAATTGTTATAAATTGTAATTTTTTTGTATATTTTAAAAGCTTTAAAAACATCTTGAATTTTTTTAAAAAATTAACAATGAAAAAAAAAAATTCGACCATTAAGTCTCGAAAGAGAAAGAAACGAAAATTATGAATTATCTTCGCTCTAACAGGCAAAGAAAATACAAAATTAAATTAAAAAAATATTTAAAACAAATTTAAAATTTTCAAAAAGTTTAAATTCTTAAAAAAAAAAATTTAAATTAAAAAAAAAAATTAAGCAATTCGGATGTTTCCTTTTTTATAATTAACATATTTTTTTTTGAAAAACTGGAAATCTCTTCAATGAAAACTCTTACTGTCCCTATATATTAATCACATGTAATGTTTTGTATTTTCACTAAAATGTAAAAATTTTTTTTTTCACTTTTTTAATTTTTTTCTTTAATTTTTTTAACTTGTTTTGTTTTTTGTTTAAACTTAATTTAATTTTTTTTTTAATTTAATTTTTTTTTTTTAATTTTATTTATTTTTTTTTCATTGTTTTTTAATTTTTTTTTTAATTTTAATTATTTATTTTTTTTTTTAATTTTTTTTAAATTATATTCTTAATTTTTTCATCCTTCAACTTATTTTTCCAAATCCCAAGATGTTTTATTTTTTTAAATTCTTAAATATTTAATTTTTTTTTTGTTTCTTAAATATTTCAGTTTATTTTTATTTAATAATGGTTTCAATAATATAATCGCCGGATTTTTTTTTGTTTTTTGAATGAATCATCCCCTTGAAATCACCTCTGACATTTGTTTTTTTAATACCTTAATTTTCTTTTCAATTTAATACAACCAACACCAATTTTACTGTGAAAGAAAATGCTAAATGTTTTTTTTTTGTTTGTAAAATTTTACGATTTCGAACAAATGGTGGATTTTTCGGATTTTTTTCCGATTTCTTCATTTCGTATACAAATACAAATATCAATGAAGTTGGTGAGAATTAGTTTATATGCAAGAAAATTGTTAAATATGTATCTTTTGCATGGGTTTTTTAATATATATTCACGTTTAGGTTACACTTTGATACAAAGAGGAACACAAGGAGGCAGAGAGAATAGGGTGGTAAGTGAATATATAAAGCACAGCATATACGAATATGTAGTTAACAGTTAGTTACTCTTTCTTGGGGGTACACAATAGGAAATATCCAGAGAGAGAGATAGAAAGTGTGAGCGAGAGATACGTTTGTAGGGGAAAACTCGCATTACGGAGACTTAAAGGCTTGCTTACTTTACTTTCAAAGGATATACGGTGACTTAATTTTAAGTACAAATACAAGCTTTTTTTATTTGAAAAAAAAAATTGATTATGGTGTAAATTCCAAATATTAGGTGTTGAAAGAGTTCTGCATAAAACAGCGCATAAGAGGCCTTAGCTTTTTGTTGGGTAGTTGTAAGTAATAGTAGTTTGTGGGACTTGTTACAAATGCGTGGTGTAGGCGGCAAAGAGCAAAATTAAAAACCAACTTAAAGTGTATAGTACAGGACTCCTTGCTAACTGTTTCAAAAGTTTTAGCAAAGGTCCTTTTAGTTAAAAAGGAAAATTATAAAAAAAATATAATAGTATAGTAAATAAAGAAAAGCAAAGCACTTTTATATTAAGGCAGCAAGGGTGATGATGATGATGATAACTAGATTTAAAATTCTTAACATATAATTGAGTGAGTTTTTTTTTGAGCTAAAGCTTTTGGTGATAGAAGGCATGCATTAAACTTATATACAAAGTGAAGAAATTCTCATGCACATGCTTTAGCTTAAAAATTCATAGCAAATGGTTTGAGAAAAACAAAATGTGAAAATAAATCATGCATAAATGAATAAAAAAAAAATTTAATGTTTAAAAAAGTATTTCGTTTTTTTTCGATAGAAGAAGAGAAAGAACGTTGATGTTGATTTTTTGTTTTGTATTGCTTTGGTTTGGTTCATAGGAAGTTGGTAAGAAAAACACATTTCAATTACTTACGCATCGTTCTTTTTTGCACAAAAATTTTACAACAATTTTTGTTACTTTCTTTGTGTTGATTAATTAACGTATAAAATAATTAAAACAAAAACTTTAAACATACCATAGTAAAATTGATATTGTAAATTGTCTATTAGAAACCTAGTTTCTTGTTTTGAGGATACAACACTCAAACATTTTATAAAAAGGAAAAAAAATCTATGGTTCTAGTGAATAGTTTATAGTATTCTAAAGAAATGTTAGTTTCAAAGTTTGTACCTTTATGCATATTCCTACTGTTGCTATCTATTAGAAATCTAGTTTTTTGCTTTGAGTAAGCAACACTCAAACATAGAATAAAAAGGAAAAATATGCTACGGTTCTAGTAAATTGTTTCTTCATATAGTTTCCTAATTTTAATTTTTTTGCATATTCCTAATGTTCCTATCTACTAATAATTTAAATTGAAGTATTTTATTGAAATGCTTTAGAAAGTTAATATTTGAAGGTTGTTGATATTCAGGAATCAGTTTTCTTTCAATGTTTCGTACGAGATTCCTACAGTCCGTATCTACTCCCAAACATTCTTGCCACCTTGTTTTTTGCAGAGATGACCTTCAAAATCACTTTATTAATGAAGAACAAAAAATATGTTCAAATTAGTTACGACTATATTGTTTGCATTCCTATTGTTTCTCTACTTTTACCAAAAGTTTATATTTTTATCATGTTTATTCGAATTTTTCTTGTTTCTATCTACTATTCATCATTCTGTTATTTTTTTTCTCGAGGAGTTGTTTTTAAAGTACAATGATTTTGCTGCTGGCGTTCCTACTGTCCTCTTCTACTAAGGACAATTGTCACATTTTCAGCAAATGGAGAAGTTAAACATTTCAAATTCATGGTCAAAGCAATTTCAAGTATTGAACTTCTTCGTTTGTTGAAAATATAATATGTATCTTGTTATTAGTAAATGGGGACAGTAGGAACATACGTATCAATGCCATAGCAAATTTGAATATAATTGTTGAATTAATTATTTTGGAGTGTATAGTAAGATCAAAAATACATCAGAAAGAATTTGCAATAAGTAAAAGCGCGTTAGATTAGGCCGGGCCGAATGTTATATACCCTCAACCTCGCATGGGATTGGGTCTCAGATCAATAATTCGAGGTGTTACAAATGAAATGTTTCGGCTTACATAAAAATTCCTTATGTCCCTATCCACTAGTAAGTAAATCTAGATCTATAAAAAGATTCAGTTTTAAAGCAATTTCTACAGCACAATGATGTAAAGGACAGAAAAAAATATACTTTGCACTGGATTTACTCAAAAATATTTCTACTGTCCCCATCTACCGGTACTTATTTTGAGTATATTTAACTTAAATAAAAACAATGTCCTTTTCCATGGATTTACCCATAATATACCTACTGTCCCCATCTACTAGCATTATTTTTTGCATAATTTGCCTAAACGCATATTTAAATCATTTTGGAAGCCTGAATTTTTTGCCCTATCAAGAAAACTACCGATGGAATTCCTACTGTCCCTATCTACTATTACATAATAGAAGAAAAAGCAGATACTTTAACTTATTTTCACACTGCAATTGATAACCAGTACAAAAAGTATATGCCAAATTGTATTGATCTTGATGGCTAAGTTCCTACGGTCCCCATCTACTAGTAACTATTATTTATGTATTTTCATTAATGTGGGATATTTTTTAATAGATATGCAAACCATTTCCAACTCATTTGGATGACCTGTACTAAGTAAAATGGAGTTTCTAATTCTAATTTCCTTGGCAATAGGCTTTGGAATAATGATTTTAGTTTGAAAAGCATTTTGGATATATGCGATAAAACCTTTTTTAAATATTTTTTCCATATAAAATAAAGTTAAATTTAAAATTAAAAAAAAAAAAAATAGACGACAACTATAATATGGAGTAGTTTTAAAAACTGAAACCTTACCACAAATCACATATAGATATAGAAAAAACATAACAATAACTTAATTTTAACTTAAAAAGAAAATAAAATAAAAATACTTTTTTTTAAAATAAAAAAAAAACACTCTATATGATATACTAAATTCTAGTGAAAAGCCACAACTAAATATTCTCTAGGCTGATTTTGATTTGTCTCTTCTACAAGTTTTGTTTTTTTTTTTTTTTTGTTTTAATTTGTTCTATAAACTTTTCTATATATTTTATATACTAGTAATTATATAATGAAATAATATTTTTAATAAAGCTATTATTTGAAATAAATGATTCCTAAATTTTTAAAATTTTCTTTAATTTTGTCCGCTTTTTTTTGTAAAAAAAAAACATAAAACATTTAGAATTTTGACACTCAAAAGAGGAGATAGAGAGACAATAAGAGTTAGTAGGAGAGAAAAAAAAAACTGTGTGGTAAATAGGAAAAAAACACATCGAAAATCAATTAAGAATCATCAATCAATTCAATCCAATCCAATCGATTTTTTTTTAATAATTTTACCAATAGATTTTTTTTTAACTTTTCGAATTGTAAGGACATACGGGCGAGGAAAATTAACATACAGAAAAAACACTTGATTGAACATTTTTGTTTTTGGTGCGCTTATCTGAGAAAAATTCAATGAGTGAGTATATACGAGAGATAGAAAAATAGAGAGAGAGAGAGAGAGCGAGGTTTCAATGGTTTTTGTTTATGCTCAATTTTGGGTTTAACACACACACACATTGTTTATACGATCAATGTTGAGCTATGCAAGGAGTCAAAAAGGCCAATAGTTTTATGTGAGGGATATGCGGGTGGGAAGATTTTTTGCAATTTTTCGAAAATATAATCCTTGTAAATGACTAGACTTGTTAAGGAATCCCTATTAACTAAGGCTTGCTTTAAGCAAGAAAAAATATTTTAAACTATAATTATTAAAGAATTAAAAAATTTTGCAGTTCCTAGGATTTTTACAAAATTTGCCTCAATGAAGCACTAAATATTAGAGAATATATCCTTTTTAAGGCTTGTTAAAAAAATTTGATTTTTTCGAATATTTGAATATTTTACAGACTTTGACTCAATTAAGCACTCGTTGAATGGCAAACTTCTTACCCTATTATGTCTACATTTTTTAATTTTATCCTTGAAGTTAAGGCCAAATAAAGGTTTCTCCTTACTGGTATTTCTTTGTTTACATCACAACCAGAGATGGTCTGTCGGAAACATTGACGTATATGACATACATTTCCGATTTGGATACCCATTACGTCGGGTATAAATGTTGACCACCTTCTTCATAGCAGCTATATCGAAATATGGTCCGATTTGGACCAAATTCGACACGGAAATTGCGTGGTCTACTAAGTACAGGTCATTGTTCAATTATGTAGAATAATTATTTTTCATATCATATACGACACGAATGTCGAAAAGCTCGGTCTATATGACAGCTATATCCAAATCGGGACCGATCTGGGCCAAATTGAAGAGGTATGCCGAAGGGCCTAAAACAACTCACTGTCCCATATTTCGGCGAAATCGGACAACAAATGCACCTTTTATGGACCCAAAACCTTAAATAAAGGCGATCCCTCTACTATGTGGCAGTTATTTCAAAACTGGACCGACCAGGGCCAAATTGGAGAAAGATTTCGAGGGGCCTAACACAACTCACTGTCCCAAATTTCAGCAAATTCGGAAAATAAATGTGGCTTTTATGAGCCTAAGACCTTAAATCGACGGATCGCTCCATATGGGGGCTATATCAAGATATAGTCCGATGTAGCCCATCTTCGAACTTAACCTGTCTATGGACAAAAAAGGATTCTGTGCAAAGTTTTAGCTCAATATCTCTATTTTTAAAGACTCTGGCATGATTTAAACAAACAGATAGACGGACATGGCTTAGTTTCAACTTTTGTGAATTTATGAATATGGCAACACTGGTGCATAGGTTAGAACGTTTTTCTATAACAGAAAACGTCTGAAACCTTTTTTTTAATTTAAAATTTTGATAAATTTGTATAGGCACTTTAGCAACTAACTAAACTCAATTCCTCATGAACATTCCAAATTGCAAATTTATACTTGAACATTCCACTCAGGAACTGGGGCAAACCAGCTAGCATTAGTAAGGGAATAGCCACAGCTGAATATTTTGCTGATGTTCATGCCGGGATTTGAGCCCAGTCATTCGACGTCATAGGCGAACATGCTAACCTCTGCGCCACGGTGGCCTCATATAGCTACAACGACATTACAATGATATGATGACGAAACTAAACAAGATTGGAGAAATTTCAAGGTTTATGTCATTTACTACTTTTTATACAAGTATATGATGTCTTCGACGTTTACAACACTCTATATAAAAATTTCATAATATTGATGGGTATATCAATTTAATTAAGCGCCTAAAACCATGCTTAAATTTTGATTTTTCAAAACCATTGTTTTGTAGCGTTTACAAAAACAGTTGAAACCGCTTAACTGCAATACGGTTTAGTGAAAAAATCCCGCTTAAGTGAATCTTGATCTAAAGAATCATTGGGTTTTGGTGTTATTCAATGCAATAGAAACCGTTTAACTGTAAAAGTTCTCACACCCAAAATTCTGTTTTATTCCATGAAACTTAAATCACATAAGTGAAAAAGTGAAACAAACGGATAAGTGAAATCAAATTGATGTATTTTTAGCGTTTCACTTAAGCGGTTTGGACGGTGACTGTATATGGCTTTTTTAGTATATTTACAAGAATTACATTTCTTTTTTGCAAAAACTTCCAATTTGATGGTTTCCATGATTTTTTTTTTAGAATCTTTTCTCACATTTAACACTTTTTGGAATATAAAACGCCAACATCTATATTGAGGTTTCTGAATATGTTTTTTTTTTTCTTTTTGATAGCCACTTAAGAGAAAAAAACCAAGTTTCCGATCAAACAATTAACAAATTAATGATATGGAAATAACAATCAATAACAATTATTTGATGAATGAAGTATAATTTAAAACTAGTAGTTTTTTTTTTGGTTTTGTTTTGAAACTTGAAACATGATTTGCCGCTAAAAACAACTGTCTCTAAAAGTAGAACAGAACGTAACGACAAATGAAAAACAGAAACTCCAACGGAAACGGAAACTACTGAACAATATACAAACGAACGAAGTCTGTTTGTGGGTGTATGGATTTTGGGTGGGTAGTGGTTTGGTAAGTGTTTTTGAAAAAGTGTTTTGAGGTGTTTTTCTGTTTGTTGTTGTGGTGGTGGTTGTTTGGGGACCAGGAAGATTTGTTGTTTTGGTTTTTTTAAGTTTCTTCTTGTTTATAACAAAACAATATCTAAAAAAGATGCACTAGAACACACTAATAGCATTTAATTTTTTTTATTTGTTTTGTTTTCAATTTGAGTTTTGCAACAAAAAAAATTGCTCAACTAATTTATGGTGTTTTTTTTAAATTTTTTTGGTTTTTTGTTGATAATTTCTTATTATTCTATAATTCTGACCTGCGATTGACCAAGTTATCACGGTAAGGATCTCGGGGTTGACGTTTCATAATATCACTCTCGGCTTGCTCATAGGCAAGTGAAATGGCCGGTACCTTTATGGAGCGATTGTTTATGATTTGATTGTTTTCAAGTGTTTTTGAGGTTTAATGATTATTTTTTTGGTGGATTTTGTTTTTTTTTTTTTCATTTAAACAGAGTAGACAGAGTAAGACAAGAGGTGCAGAGTAGATTTTTTTTGGTTGGTTGTTTTTGTTTGTTTGGAAAAAGATTAAATGTAAAAGAATTTAAGAAAAATTTAAAAGGAAAAAATTCATAAGAAAAAGAACGATTAGATTGTTTCCGCAACAATTTGCTGTGGTATGTTGTTGGGTTTTTCTAAAAAAGTTTCCAAAGAGATATGCAATTTTCTGTTTTAAAACTGAAAATATTTATAACTAATTTAACCAAAAAAAAAAAACATATTTTTTGAGAGATTGTTGGGTAAATCTAAAATCTTATCAAAAAACAGAAATTGTATGTCTTTCCAATCCATAGCGAAGGTGTTTATGGTGGCAGTGGTAGTAGTAGTAGTAGTAGTAATTATAGTAGTAGTGGTAGATGGTGACAGACAATCTTTTCTAAATAGTTTCTTTTTGTAGATTGATGGCGATTTCCTTTTTTTCGTCTTCTAATCTAAAGTTTTTTCTTTCATAACACTTTATTTTTACATAATATCAATAATCTTAGTTAGATGTTTTATAATTAGTAATTATAAGGAGAAATGTTAAAAAATAACTATAAAAAAATTAATATAAAACAATATATATAAAAAACAAACTAGAGTGTTATGAAATTTTATAGAGATTACTAAAATTGTTAATAAATTCATAAGGGAAAAGGTTGTCGGTATACTTTTTTTTGATATTTGATTAAAGGTGTCATTAACATTAGTCATCCCTTAGCTAAAACTAGATTTTTAAAATATTTTTTTTTAAATAAAATTAAAAAAAATATATAAAAAATAAAAAAACATATAATATATGCTACAAAATGAAACTTGCACAATAGAGAGAATTGTAGAAAAAAAACGGTGGATGTGGATTTTGATGTTCTGAAAGTCTTTGGTTTAAATTGATTTTTCAAAGTGATAGTGGCAGTGGTAGTGTCTTTGAAAAAGTGTTTCCGTTATTAGTTTAGATATTTTTCGTGTTTGTTTTCAAAGTATTGTTAACATTCACTCTATATATAATTATAATTATTATTTTGTTTTTGTTTTAATGATAGCCTACATAGATAGTTAATGTTTAGAGAAAATTCTACTATGGGGAAAAGTAATTATTATTATATAACTATTTTAGTTGATGGTTTGGTTTTATACAACACTATTTGTTGATCTTATTTCTAAAAATGAAACTAAAACATCTGTTTTCTTCGAAATCTGTTTATCTTTCCTAGTTATAAATTGTTAAAAAAAATTAAAATAAACCCTTTAAATATATTTAAAATAAAAAATAATCAAAGATTATCAATAAAAAACTGAGAACTTACCTTATTAGGGAGATCTTTGTTGAGTTTTCAAAGACATTTGTTGAAGTGTATTTTCCTTAAAAGAAATCTATGAAATATTGTAAGAGAAAAATCTAAGTTGTTCTATTTTAAAGTACTCTGTTTCTTGATATTAGATTCAAAAAAATAAAAAGGCATTAAAATCGGCCGGGCCGATAACCAACACCAGAAATATATATCAACCACCTTTTGTCATAATCCAGTGAAACAATGCATCAGTTAGGAACCCATAGCAGTTATATCGATATATGGTTCGATTTGAACCTAACTCGGTACGGACGTCGAGGGGGGTCTAATACAATGCACTGTTCAAGAGGATAAAACAGAATTTTGATCTATATTGCAGCCATATCTAAATAAAGTTTTATCTCCATCATGTTCGGAAGGAACATTAGGGGTATCATCGGTTAATAAATGCAGCTTTTTTGGCGCAAAGATTTTAATTACGGAGATCGGTCTATATGGCAGCTATACCTCTTTGTGGAGAAGTTCATACTTAGCAAAACACCAGCAATAGAAGGGGGTGAACTACAGCTAAAAAAATGTTCTGATGGTCTAACCAGGATTTGTGATCTAGGTGTTCATCGTCATAGGCAAACATGCTAATCTTTGCTCCACGGTGGCCTTCAGCCAGGTCATTCCGGCCCTTACAGAAGTCCACAATAACAAGAGGGTCAAATGTCTGTAGAGAGCTTAAAGTGGAACAAATAAAAAAGCATAAAGTTCGACCGGACCAAACTTCGGATACCCACCACCTGGAGGTGTACATGTAAACCACCTTTCCCTATATATTTCAGTGAAAAATGCATTACTTATGCAGCCATAGCAGCTATATCGAAATATGCTCCGATTTGGACCAAATACGGCACGGACATTGAGTGGTCCAATAAATACAGGCCACTGTTCAGTTTTGGTTCAATATTGGTCTAAACTATATATGTATGACACGGATGTCGAAGAGCTTACAGTCACTGTTTCAAATTTCAGCGAAATCGCACAATAAATGTGATATTTATGGGCCCGAGACCTTTAATCGGGAGATAGTTATATCTCCCGGCTATATACAAATTTAGACCGATATGGGCGGTATTGATTACGGATGCCGTGAGGCCTAAAACATTTCTGTGCAAACATAGCCGAAGATTTTGGAAGAGCTCAGATTCAACGTTGAACGAGAAATAGCAACCGTTTCGGCTGAAATGTATTGCCGAGTCATCGAAAATTGGGTTCCAGCAGTTGTCATATGAACAAAGTCGAGTTCCACTCATAAATGTTTTGATTGTACCTCAAGCTGATAATAAAGTTATAATATCTCAAAAGTTATTCTTTTCAGTAACTTTTCAATAATCTAATCTTCCAACTTAACATAATTCCCATGGCCAATAAGCTTGACTCCACTTTGGAGAAAAAAAAACCAACTAAAGTGGTTATTGGAAAACTCGATATTTACTTTTTTGGGTCCGAAGTGGATATTCGATGTATTGCAAATGGTTTGACAAAAAGAATAAACCCCCATTCATGTTTGGTAGATGACCCCCATCCATGGGCCCCTGACAGTTGGGCCTTATTTTTTTTTTTTTTAATTTACATTGTACCGATGGGACCATATGTCCGTTTGAGGTGGGGCGTTACCCCTAGTTATATCTAGTGGACAGCATCACAGAGAAATTGCTGCCATCAATTCCATGAGGTTAAGGAAACTTAAGGAAGAAACTGTGTTTCCTTGTTAGTATGCCCGATATTCCCGATTTCCTTGTTAGTATGCCCGATACAAACTGGCGATTGGCTGACCTTTAATATCCATACTGCCCATAGATATTGATGATTGTTATATGTCATCGACTACAAACACCACTGTCTTACTTATATGAAATTCATTTTACTCGACCCACACAGATATGGCCAGCAATTCTTGAGCGTTTCTTATATTTCGCCTCCTAACTCTCAAAAACTTGGCTTATGATCAAATAAATTAGAATAACAGAGATTACTGTTATCTGAGAACGAATAAGATCTTCAATAAAAATAAGAAAAAGAGAGGTAGAAAGCATAAAAGCTTGTGGTACTTCTTCGGTCAATTTATATTCATCGGAACAGATCCCATCTGCCGTCAGAAACCAAACTCGATATAATTCGAACGAAATAGAGCAGACAACCCTTTCAAATGCCTTGGAGATATCCACAGCTACAATCTTACTCATTCTGTGGATCGACCATTGTAAGTATTTAGCAAGATGGTGGTTATATGCTCTCCATAACATTGGAAAGCGCGGAGCATGTTGGTTTAGGTCGGTAATTGGGGATTGGTTAAAAGTTCGCAAACTTCCAACGCATTGGAAATACTCCCACAATGTATGCAAGGTTTATAGGTCGATTATGGATTGCAACCGAACTTCAGTTGACAGAAAGGACTGTACCACTTTACTTGATATTGCCGCCAATACCATTCAATCTTTGGGGAACATTTTTCCGAAGTAAAAAATCACAAAACTGTTAAACACTTAACACGTAGAAAAGATCTTCAGCTTTTTTTGTTGTTTTGCATTATTTAAATTTTTTAAACACTACCAAAAATCCTAGCTATAATACTTTTCAAAAATACACTTCAACAAATTGTCTTGTTATCCCTTAAACATAAGAAACTCCCCTAAAGAAATACTTAAGTTATTCGATGGAGGGACTTAAGCCAAAAGTTCTTTGAAAGATGTTGAGAAGAAAAAGTTGGAGCAAAGTATATGTGTTTTTTTTCATATAAGGCATTATTATATAGAAAATATGTTATATAATATATAAGAATAAGTATATTTATATTTTATATATGAAAAAAAGAAATAATAAAGAGTAAGAGACAGAGAGACAGCTTTAGTTAAAAAATAATATCAACGAGCATATGATAAGTATATCTTTGATTCAAAGATAGAGAGAGAGAGAGAGAGAAAGAGACAGTACTATAGGTAGTGAATTTGATTCGTGGAGATCAAAGGTGAAGTGATTTATAATTTTTGATAGCTATTTTTCTGGTTTATCAGGGGCTGGTGAAAAACGTTTGGTAAGGCGGTTTCAAATATTTTGAAGGTTAAGATCATTGAATTGAATTTCAAAAGAAAAATTGTTAATTTTTTTGTAATATTCTTAGATATGAATATGTTAATGTTAAGTAGTTATAGTTGTAGTAGTTTATATATATGGTGAAGAGAGAAGGAAAAAAGTTGTTCTAGCATAAATATTGGCTAACAAATATTTTTTTTAAATATATATATAGGAGAAGATATTGTAGTTTTTCTTTGTGTTTCTATAGTTATATATTAAGGAGTACTTTTCTTTAAAAAAAAAAATTCAAAAAGGGAGATTTAAAAGGGAGATATTTGTAAAAAATAAAGCTACATAGAAAAAAATTGAAACATAAAAAAAATAAAAAAGCTACACTAAAAGCACAAAATTTAAAGCTTTTAGAAATTATGATTTTATAAAATAGAAGCCAATTTTTTTAATTTTTATAAAACATAAAAGAATTACAACTTATTAAAAAAACAAATAAAATTTAAAGCAACATAAATTATTATATTAAAATAATACTATTAAAATGTTTAATAAATTACCAACGCAAACCAAAAACAAAAAATTTAATAAAAAAATTACTTAAAAAAAAATCTATACCAAAAAACCAACGCAAACCAAATATGCTGTAAAAAACTAGGATTAAAAAATTAATCTATTTTAAGCCATCTAAACATTAAAGAAATCTTTTAGGATTTTTTTGCTATAAACCCCTAAGCCTACCTAACCCTTCAAACTTCCCATCTGTGCTGGTGCTCTTTTTGATCAAGCAATGTATACCGACATTGTGACAGCCTTGATTTAACGCCGTATATCCTAGGCGTTTTGGATTACTAATTGTACTTACAAAAAGTACTGTATAAAATTAATACAAACATTCGTATATTAAGGCACTGTACATAAAATTACTACGCATTAATGCCTGCATCAATGTACTGTAAACACGTACTGTATACAAAGGTACTGTATAAAATAACCTTATTTTATTCAAAAAAATTATATATGTATATTAAAATGAAACTGCTAAACAAGTTACAGACAACACATCATTAGTGAACAACTCCTCTGAGTAGTTTCAAGGGATAGCACGGGTCCCTCATCATTACCGGTGCGTTTTTCTCAAGCTTAATACCTGTCGGCCCGAAGCTAATTATGGGATATTTATTTCAATCTAAATAAAATACAATTTCTATACCCTTTATACGCTAGTTTTGAATTGCATGCCAAACGTTTAAGTACGAGATTGTTACTCAATACCGCCATAAGCGGTATTCATGTAGTTTCCGTCATGACAGGTCACTGTCTGATCGAACAAAATTCGGACAGAATTGTCTGATTTAGAGGATGTGAACATTCGCAAGTAGTTGGGCTTTTTAAGTGATATGGATGGTTCAACGGTAGGAACTAGAAGGCATCTTCCTTCTCCTGTTCCTGTGGTATCACAATGAACGAAAACGTCTTATTAAGACTGACTGCAACTTAAACCTAACCTAATGCGAGATCAAGTCGTCCTGAGTGTCGCGCTTACAAATGAAAATTCATTTGTTATGGGCTAAGATAAACCAGGAAATTATAGAGCAGAGGATCCAGAAATCAACTTAATCCATTTTGTACCAATCTAATTTGAGCTATTTTAAGACTATTTTTATGCCCGCCCTGTAATATCTTAAAGAGGGAGATATGGAGTAAAAATATTAAGAACAGATAGTGCAGGTATCATTCTTAATTTCATTGCAACATAAAAAAATTTTAATAAATCAACCAGCAAATATTTTTAATTATTATTCTGTCGTGAAAACCCCTATAATTTCTGTTCGACATCTCGGCCAATGGTACAAAATGGGTTAAGTTAAGGAATTTCAAATTTCGTTGCCTATTTTTAGGATGTCATGTTTTTTCTAGTCCCCTCAAACTTGATTTCCTTTGATTTCTTTAATGTTTCTATAGGCTCAAGGAATCTTTAAAAGTTTTTTTTTTAAATTAAGCTACTTAAAAAATATTATTGAAAAAGCTATATTCTGACAAAACTTTATAGAGAATATAATAAAATGTACTTTGCTTTTAAGTAAAAAAATAAGAAATAGAAAAAATATATTTTGTATAAAAAAGAGGAATATGACAAAGAAAATTATGGGTGGGAATATTGAAAGCTCTCTTTGAAGAGCTTTAGTAGAAGATTTTAAAAAAATATATATTACGCATTTGTTGAGTTGAAAAAAGAGACTTAATGCAAATACTTTGAGAAGAAGGGCAAAAAATCGTATTACTCAAAAAAGGGTGTAAAAAAGGTTTGATAATTTATGGCATTTTTTACTTATGGTTATTGCCGTTGCGAATAATTAAGTGGAGAGTTAAAAAGAGAGAGAGAGAGAAAAAGGCTAAGGGCAAATATATTTTGAATATTTGATAGGCTTTACAAAAACCTGTTGGTAAGGTGAAAAAGAGCTTTTGCTAGCAGCTCGCTGGGTGGTGTCGTTTTTTTTATCTTGCTTTGCTTGGTTTGGTTGGTTGTTGTACTTTTCTTTTTTTTTATTTGAATTTATCTTATAGACTGTCGGTTGGTTGGTTGTTGGGTTTATTTTATTTTTTTTTATTTGAATTTTTTCTGTTTGAGGAAAAAATGCTTTTGATGACACAAAGAAAAACTTTACCTTTCGTTGACCAGTTTATCGCAAAATGGATTCCTGGGCTGACGTTTCATAATATCTGATTCAGCTTCTTCATAGGCTAGGGAAATGGCAGGTACCTATTACGGGGCGAGGGGGTGTGTGTGTTTTTTTTTGTACAAGGCACGCAACACAAGATTGGATACGGATACGATAGTTCGAAGATAGCCAATAGTTTTTTTCGTTTCAAACGGGAGTTTAGTGTACAGATGCATTTACAAATCGGGCAGTAGCAGTTATCATAGTGTTTCAAGGGTTTTTGTTTTTGAAACGGATTTGTAATTTTTTACAAGTTTTTGTTTGTTAGTGTGTAAAGTGTTAGTTTTGTCAGAATGATGTAATAGTAGAATTTTTTTGGTAATGGTCGTTTTAGTATGTAGGTAGTGTTTAAGGTTGAAGTTTTGTTTTTGGAGATCCGTAAACAAATTTTGGGTATTTTTTGTGGTTGTTTGTACGTACACAAAAATTAAATATTCGTAACGTAACGTAAAATCGAAGGGAAAAATGTATAAAAAACAAAGAAAACAATTGTTAATGTTTATAAAAAAGCTTAGGTTTCTTCTATACAATTGGAAGAAGAAATACACAGAAGGAAAATAAAAACAACCTTACAATACCTAAGGCATAAAAAATAAGCTTAAAATACAAGATTTATGATATTCTCGTTTTTTTTTATAGAAAAACTCTTAGAAAGACCCTACCTAACGAGTATTAGAAACTGTAATATTTAATAATATTTATAAAATATATAAAATACCATCTTAATACTATTTATATATTCACATAATCTTACATTGTTTCAGTCTTTAATATACAAATACACTTAACCTAAATATGTGCATTACATTTACAAAATTTTCTAATTATTATTTTTTTAATTTTTTCAACATTGTGTGTATTTTTTTTATTAAAATAAAACTAAAAATTTTAATTATAAAAGACTACACACTTAAAATAAACACGTTTATAAAAATAAGCATTTTAAGAAGAAATGTCCAAGGGCATTGGGAAAAAACATTTATGCAAAAAGCAATTTTGCATAAGCTACACATAAATGTAAAGCTACCCAGTTTAGATCATGGTACTGGTAAAAATGAAAATAAATAAAAAAAAAAATCGTAATAAAACAAAACTTGTTCATATGGAGTCCATAAGTCTTGGAAACGGAATACTGAGAAAATTATGCTAAACCAGCGATGGGCAAGAACATAATCACATGGAGTTGGAAGTACTGTTCAATTGTGTTAAATTGCCCATTACTGCCGTAAACGGTTTGTCAAAAGCTGAAAAACTCGAATCCCTATTCTCTGACAAAAAACGAAAAAATATCCTATCGATAAAACTTAGCTCCATAGAGAAGCTCCAATTTGCTTCCAACAAATGATGATCTCTACCAAAGAATTTTTGAGTTATGTTATAAACAAAGTTTTTGTGAGCCAGGAGATTGGCCAAAAAAAATTGTTGGCCATCAATTAAGTGTCAAAAATTCCGCTCCCTTATCGCATCAGGGAAATAAAAATGTATAAATGCTTGGATTTTTTCCATATTCCTTTCTTTGGTCATTATGAAAGCTAACCTTTTAACATATAAGCTTTTTTGGATATTTACAGACAGCGGAATGTTCTGCTTAAATCAAAATTATTTTCTTTTCCTATTAAAAAAAATTGTTGTAAAAAAGACGAAAACCTAAAAATAAAAAAATTTCCACAAATTTTTAATTTCAATAAATTCCGCTCCCTAATTCTATAAGGCAAATATAAAAGGCATATATAATGTAAAGTTCTTGGATTTTTTCACCATTGCGTAGAACCTGCCAAATATCAGTATTTTTTGGATGTTTACCCTTAGACAACGAAACTTTATGCTAGAATTAATTTAATTTTCTTTTCCTAGTTAAATTTGCATAAGAAAGTCAAAACCCTAAAGACAAAATCTGACTTTTTCTGCAACATTTTTACTATCAAAAAAATGTTTTGGTCATAAATTGTTAACACTCAAAAAAATTCTGTTCCCTAATTCTATAAGGCAAATATACAATAATACCAAGTATTTGGAGTTTTGAAACATATTCCATTCTTCGGTCGTTATAAAGCCTAAAACGTTAATGTCACTTTTTGCTAAATCAAAATCAATTTCCTTCCTCTTTTAAAAATTTTTGTAAAATAGTCAAAAAAAAAAATGAAAGACAAAATCAAAATTTGCTGTTACACATAGGTTAGCAAGAAAAAAAATTCTAACGTAAAATTTTTATAGTCAAAAATTCCGTTCCCAACTCATATACAGTGGCACAGAAAAGTCTACATACCTCACTGAAAAAACACGTTTTTCAAATCAAATTTTTGTACCATATAGTTTTTTTGCCAAATTTCTATTGTTGCAAAAATTGTTTACCATGGTTCCCAGTATTTTAATTAGTTCACATTTTTAGTGTAAAATCTTATGCCAACTACGTTACTGTCATTTTACATAACTGCTATCTGTGAAAAGGTGTAGGCAGACATTTCTGTGCTACTGTATATTCAAATATACTTGAAAAATATGGTTTTTAGGGATATTTATCCTTAGACAATGGAATTTCATGCCAAAATTAAATAAATTCCAAATAAAGACTAAAACCGACAAAGAAATCCTAACTTTTTCTTCTTGATAGTTATAGACTAATTATCAAAAAAAAAAAAAATTTTTTTTCATAAACTAATTTATCACAAAATTCCGTTCCCTACTCTTGTAAGGCAAATAAAATGTTAAATATAACGAAAAAATTTTAATATTATTTATCTACTGGTAAAAATACACACAATAACAAACCAATTGGAATTAAATTTCTTTGGAGACAAATTTTCAAAACAAAAAAAATTAATTTTGTTTTGTATAAGTGCATAAAACAACTTATACTGTAAACAGTATAAGAGCGTAGATAAACCAAAAAATCAACAAAATTGTTTTAAAAAATAAAAAAAAAACAATTCTTATAAATATAAGTCGAGTGCAAAATGGAGTTTTTATATGGGATCAAGTCATATCAACATGACTGATTGTTTGACGAAGATGTTATAAAATAATGAGGGTCTTTAGTTTTGGTGATGGGGAAGGGGCAAGAGATTTAAAACACAAATCACAACAACATCGAAATTAGTAGAAATGCAAAAAACTTAGTTTACAATGAAGATGAGGGCCACGGTGATGATGGTGATGCCTAAACCGAGATAAGGACTTTAGTATTCAGTTATTAAATGGAATGAAAATATGATAACCAAAAAAGTTACAAAAGAAATCCCCGTGTATGTTAGAGTTATAGGTAATGAATTTTTGTTTCTTTACAGCTGGCAAAGTAAAACTTTCTTTCCTTTCGGGTTTAGTACTAAATTGTTAGAGATGTTAAAACTTAAGGTTTGGCATTATTTGCTGAGACGCACACACACACACATGTATATTATATAGAGGTTAACAACATCGATGGTTTTTGTGAGGGCACATTCATTATATGCATGTTAGATAGAGGTAGTAGAGGTGGTAGTTAATGATGTTGGTGTTGGGTGGAAGGTGGTTAATATCGTTTAACAATCCAACCATTTGGTTTTGCATACAAGTTTGTTCTTGCTGAAAGAAAATCCCGACTTTTTTTGGGTGGTTTTTGGTTACAACAGTTTTAGAATGGTAAGTTTTTAGTTTAAAGTTTTAGATTGTGGTACGTGGAACACTTAGGGGGTTTTGGGTTAAGAGTTTAACATAGAAACATATACAAGAAAAAAAACAAAAAAACATGTATAGGCACCTTGAATTGACCAATTTATCGTTGAATGGATCACGGGGTGGACGCTTCATGATATCGGCTTCAGCAGCTTCATAAGCCAAAGAGATAGCAGGAACCTAAATACGAGCGATTAACACAACAAGCGTAGTAGAGAGGTAGTAGCACAAAAACAAACACACGGCACACAACACATTTTCGGATAGGTAAAATGTGAGTGGGGGTGTTTTTTTTTCAGTTTGTTTTGGGGAAGGCAGGTTGTCAAATACATAGTGTTCGTTGTTGGGAGTAAGGTATGTGTGTGTGTGTTGTACATGTATGGGTGTGTGTGTTGGCAGTTCAAAAATCGGGGACCCCATATATAAAGTTTGGATATAGGGGTTGGCATCATTCAAAAATTCACACAATTTGACACACACACACACGCACATTAGCCATTGGCACAGTTGTAGTAGTAGTAGTAGTAGTGGTGGTGTAGAGTTTTAACACAAGATAGTGTTGTAGCAGTAGATGGATGGTAGTAGAGTAGATTTATAATAGAATATATAAAAATATATAGATATAATCGATGAGTAAATTTATAAAAAGGATGATTTTAAAAACAAAACAACAATAACTTAAAACATAGTAAAAAAAATAACTAGCACATCTCAAAAAGAGAACAAACAAAAAAAAATTAAATCAAAATAAAAATTTATAAAAAAAAATATTTATAAAATAATATATAAAGACTAGCTTCCATATGGTTTCACTTTTCTTCTGGTAACTTAAAACTAGCTTAGCAAGACACCATACAATACTTGGACTGTGATGAGGCCTTGAAACCCATAGATGTCTTATCCTCGGTTAGCCTACAGTTGCATAAGCCCAACGATACATGATGACGTAGTCTAGCTCCAGTTTGTTACACATTTTCTTTATACGGGGTTTTGAAAACATTCATTCATTATACCTTTCATTGACCAAATTGTCAATATCCGGATTACGGGGTCTTCTCTTCATAATGTCGGCTTCAGGTCCTTCATAGGCCAACGAAATGGCTGGAATCTTTAGTTGGCATATATGGTAGGTAGTAGTGATAGTGTGTTTCGTTTGCATTATGATAAGATTCAAGTACATTTTGTTTGTTTTAAAAAAGGATATTTCTTTCTTATACCTACGTATACATACATCATAACACATAACTCTTATACCTAGCCCTATAATAACAACTTTGTAGTACATTTGTAGCCAGAATTATAAAAGCTAAAACTTTCCATAAAAATACATTTGCATATATAAAAAAGTTTCTTTTGTTTTTTCTCATAAAAGCTAGGCCAAAGAAAAATTGAACTTCTACTTACCATGTCAGTACCCAAATCAATGCACAAAATGGTTACAGTACCCAAGGGCAAGGGGATGTCACACAAGATGAAAGCCAAGAAAGGTGAGATTTCAGGAATGTTGGAGGTCAAGGTATAGGCAATAGATTTCTTCAAGTTGTCGAAAATCAAACGACCCTCCTCAACGCCAGTAACAATGGAAGCGAAGTTGTCATCCAACAAGATCATGTCAGCAGCCTTAGTTTTTTTTTATTAGTGTTTGGGAATTATTTGGCAAAAAATCATTTTAACTCCCGTTTTGTCAAGCAGTATGTTAAAAGTAAGAGCATATGATTAGTCTTTCGATCAAAACTCACCTGTTTGGATACATCGGAGCCAGCAATACCCATAGCAACTCCAATATCAGCCTTTTTCAAGGCGGGCGAATCGTTGACACCATCACCGGTTACAGCCACAATAGCACCCATACGTTGGCAACCCTCAACAATAATCAACTTTTGTTGGGGTGAGGTACGAGCAAATACAATCTCAGTATGGTAGCGTAAGATTTCATCCAGCTGATCGGAACTAACGTCACGAAGTTCAGCACCATGCACAACAGCAGCCTTAGCTTCACGTGGATTAACTTCCGAGACAGGGATATTCAAACGTTGGGCTATATCTTCAACAGTTTCGTTGCCTTCCGAGATGATGCCTACTGATTTGGCAATAGCCTTGGCAGTAATGGGATGATCACCGGTAACCATGATAACTTTAATACCGGCAGAACGGCACTTGGCCACGGCATCGGGTACGGCAGCACGTGGGGGATCAATCATAGACATCAGGCCAACGAAACGTAAATTGTCGATGGGGAAATTAACATCGTCAACGTTGAATTTGAATCCGGTGGGATATTTGTCGGAGGGCAACATGAAATCACAGAAACCCAATACACGTTCGCCCAAACCTCCCAATTCCATGTAGGCATTGTTGAAGGCCTCCTTCATCTCTTCGTCCAAGACCTTTTCCTTGCCATTAATGAAAATTGTGGAGCAACGTTCCAGGATACGTTCGGGGGCACCCTTCATGACAAGCAAGTAGCGAGGGTCGGAGGGATCTTCGGTTTCGTGAATTGAGACCTGATACTTATTGGTGGAGTTGAATGGGATTTCGGCCATTTTCTTGTTGCGTTTGCGGATATTCATGACGTCACCAAGAGCCAATTCCATACACTTCAAGAGAGCAGCTTCGGAAGCATCACCGCTGACTTCCTTCTTCAGAATTGGAACACCTTCTTGGCCGCCTTTGAATTCAGCACGGTTGCAGAGAGTGGCAATGCGAGAGAGCGCCTTGAATCCAGGGCTAGTTCTATCGTATTGGACACCCGACTGATCTTCTGTTGTATCGGCCTCAATGATTTGGTTGTCGAACCACATGTGAGCGACAGTCATACGATTCTGGGTCAGGGTACCGGTCTTATCCGAACAGATGGTCGAAGTGGAGCCCAAGGTTTCGACAGCTTCCAAATTCTTCACCAAACAGTTCTTCGATGCCATACGTTTGGCAGTCAATGTCAAGCACACAGTGACAGTAGCCAATAGACCTTCAGGTACGTTAGCGACAATAATACCGATCAAGAAAATAACAGCATCTAACCAATGGTAACCCAAGATGAAGGCAATGACGAAGAATGTCACACCCAAGAACACAGCGACGCCGGTAATCAAATGAATGAAATGGTGAATTTCCTTGGCAATGGGGGTTTCACCAGTATCCAGACCGGAGGCCAAACCGGCAATACGACCCATCACAGTGTGATCACCACAGCTGATGACAACACCCTTGGCAGTACCTTCGACGGCATTGGTGGAGAAGAAAGCCAAATTCTTTGTTTCCAAGGGATTCTCGTGTGTGAATTCGGGGCCACGAGACTGTGGTTCAGATTCACCAGTCAGCGAGGAGTTGTCGACCTTAAAGGTACGAGCCTCAATAATACGAATATCAGCTGGGATACGATCGCCGAATTTTACTTCCACAACATCACCCAAGACTAAATCTTCGGCACGGAGAGTTAATTTTTCACCCTCGCGTATGACAGTGGCGAATTGGGGAACCATGTTTTTGAAAGATTCCATAATTTTTGAACTTTTTGATTCCTATGAAAAGAGAGGGAGGGAGGGAGATAGAGAGATAGGGAGACAAAATTAGTATTTTCTACTTTGAAGATGTATTTGGCCAACTCACCTGATAGTATGAGAAAATACCGGTAACTATGACTACAGCTGAAAGTACGATACCCAAATATAAATTATCATCTGATGGCTCTTCACTGGTACTGGCCTGAATGGAATAGGCCACAAAACATAAAATAGCACCAATCCACAATAACATAGCGAAACCACCAAACAAATTCTTACAGAACTTCACCCATTCGGGTGTTTGTTTGGGTGGTGTGAGAGCATTTGGGCCATCACGTTCCAAATTTTCCTTAGCCTTGGCATGACTTAAACCCTGCGAAGAGAAAAAACATGAAAAATAAATGTTCATTAATTTTTTTCTATATAACGAGTTTAAAAGTACATATTATGAGTAAAAAGAGGATAAAACGGAAAGGCTGCGATGTCTTTGAAACAGAAATAGAATCATATCAACGACTTGAGTGATTTGAAATTTTCTATAATGTTCCCCCTGTCAGACATGACAAAATTTGACCTGGAGGTCTAACACCCATTCAAGGAAGTGGGTGAAGCCTTCTAAGTTGTCATGAAACAAGACATAAAATAAGACTCTGTAGTTAGTTGTAGACTATCTTGTGTATAGGTTTTTCGAATGAGTATTAACCATGGAAAAGCCTCGAAAGAAGAAAGGCATCACGAAAACAGAAATATATTCTACAAGCTCTCGGCGCAGGATGAACTCTGAGCTCCAATTTGTTGGTGTTCATCGTCATCGCGGAAAGCTCACCTGAGAACTATTGAGTGTGTCCACTAGTTGCGTAAAGTGGAGTGCAATACAGACCAGTGGTTGGCAAAAACTCACTCTTTTACTCATTACTTTGTACACAAGAAAATAATCCCAAGCAGACCCATAGGCTTGCAAAAAATTGCAATTGTGTGCTCGTCACTGGTATAGACACATTCTCACACACTACATTTTTTCCTTTTTTGTTTTAACCGAGCAAAGAGCAATCAATATATTGAACATCTCGGAAGAGTGCGGATGTTAAACTCGGAAAGTGGCAATTCTGAAAGTTTCTGTACAAAAATGCTGGTATGTCCAATGACAAAAATTATTAAAACAACACACAACTGGCTGGCAGGTACAAGAAAACAAACAACAATTTCTAAGCCACATACATTGTTTGGTAACATTTACGCGATAAAGAAATATTCATCACAAAGTAGGTATTCAAATGTGCGAAAACAACAACAACTATTTTAATACCCAACGCCATAGGATGGGGGTATACTAACCTAGTCATTCCGTTTGTTACACTTCGAAATATTGATTTGCGACCCCATAAAGTATATATATTCTGGATAGTCTGGACATTTTGATTCGATCCACCCATGTCCGTCCGTCCGTCTGTCGAAATCATTATAGCGGTCGAACGCGTAAAGCTAGTCGCTTGAAATTTTGCACAGATACTTAATATTGATTTAGGTCGTTGGGGATTGCAAATATTAGGGCCATATCGGTTCAGATTTATATATAGGTCCCATAAAAACCGATCTTCCGATTTGACTTCTTGAATGCCTGGAAGCCGCAATTTTCATCCGATTTGGCTGAACTTTTGCATGTGGTGTTCCGTTATGACTTTCAACAACTGTGCCAAGTACGGTCCAAATCGGTCTATAACCTGTAATAGCTCCCATATAAACAGATCTCCCGATTCGATTTCTTGAGATCCTGGAAGCCAGAAATTTGGTCCGATTTGGCTGAAATTTTGTTCTGTTAAGACTTCCAACAGCTGTGTCAAGTACGGTTCAAATCGGTCAGGTTATCGACCTCCCATAGCTCCCATATAAACCGGTATCTCGATTATCCTTGTTCGGTTCCTAGAAGCTTTAACTTTTGCAGGTTTGACAACTAAATTTAGTTGGCATGCAATTTTAGCAGAATCCATGGTGGTGAGTTCCAAAGATTTGGCCCGCTTTTACTTGTTTTGTTTTATTTACAGACCATAATACAAAACCATAATGGAGTTGCGGGAAAATGTGAGGCTTTTAAAATAATTGTTTATCATAACATCGAAATATATCCAAATAAACTGACATCTGTATAATTTGTAAAAAATCGAGTTTGAATGATGTTACAACATCAAATTGAACTTGGCAAATGCAAATTTGCCCTTGAACATTCCATTAAGGAACTGGGGCAAACTTCTCACAAATCAATTAGTGCTGTCCGATTCAATTTTAAGCTCAATGATAAGGGACCTCCTTTTTATAGCCGAGTCCGAACGGCGACCCCTAGAGCGGCACCTCTCTGGGGAGAAGTGGTTACATGGCAAAGTACCTCACAAATGTCGCCAGAATTAGGAGGGGTTAATCACCGCTGAAAATTTTTCTGATGTTCCCGCCAGGATTCGAACCCAGGCGTTCAGCCTCTATTTATGACTTCCAATACCCACACCAAATAAGACTTAGATAGGTGGAAAAATAGGTATTGCCTATATTTTTTTTTTTTTTTTTTTTGACACAGGGCACGCCACAGGGGAGCATTTTATCGCCACTCCTATGGGTGACCACCATAAATGACCTATTACGGCAGCCATGGCAGCCGGTTGTGTGTACCGGATTGACCCGATGAATTCTTTCATCGGCAAGGGCTACCATCTCAGTGCACCACACACTGCTACTACAACAACAACAACCTAATACGGATGCTGACTGAGGAGGGATTTAAACCCGTCTGCTATGTAGACGATGTTATAATACTTCTCAGAGGCAAGGATCCGAACGAGCTATGCAGAAGGGCCGAAAGGGTCTTGCATATGGCATATGACTGGGCTAGACCCAGAGGTCTCAATGTTAACTCAGAGAAGACGAAGAAGAATATGCTTGTTCACGAGGAAGACGAAGGTGGGCGCATTTAACGCACCACGTTTCCTCAATAAGACGATTTCGATATCTGACAAGGTCAAATACTTAGGTGTGATCTTGGACAGGAAACTGAATTAAAAGTGTCACATTCAGGAGCGTACTGAGAAGGCTCACAGATGTTGGGCACTATGTAGACGGGCCGTGGGCTCGAAATGGGGCCTGATTATTAGATTAGGTGATTAGACCAATACTTACTTACGCCTTAGTAGTTTGGTGGACTACAATGGAGAAAAAGTGCAATATAAGGACCATACAACAGGTTCAGAGAACATGTTGTCTTGCCATAGACGGAGCGATAAGGACCACGCCCACTAGGGCACTGGAGATTATTCTAGATATCCGACCCATTGACATACAGATTAAGTGTGAGGCAGCCACTGCGGCTATGAGACTTAAGGTGATGGGAGAATAGATTGAGGATGGGGACCGCTCATACCACCGCGGTATAATCGAGGCGACGATAGAAAACCTGGAAGGAAGGAAAGAGGTTTCCAATCGGATACCTGAGATGAACCTTGAAGTCGAGTGCGAGGCATTGCTGCCATCGGCGAACCCTACTATTGCCATCTGGAAGATCATGTTACATGGATGGATCAAACCTAGAGGACAGAGTGGACCTGGGTGTTTACTTTAAGAACCCAGGGACTGACATCTGTTTTAGACTGCCTGACCATAATACGGTCCTGCACGCGGAGATACGGGCGATCATGGAATGCGTGAAGTGGTGTGGTGCTAACTTGTGGACGTCGAGTCTGAATATCTTTACCGACGGTAAAATTGCCATAACGGCAATAACAACCAGGACGGTAAGGTCACGAACAGTCTTGCAGTGTGAGAAGGAGATTAACACCTTCTCTGAGGATGGCAAAATCCCCATCGTTTGGGTGCCGGGCCATAACAGAGTAAGGGGAAATGAAAGGGCAGCCGATTAGGCAGTGAAGGCCAGAGGACTGCCGTCAATAAACTTGGTTAACCCGAAACGTTTCGGGTCGACGCAGTCCGAGTTAAGGGAGTGGGCGACGAATGCGCCCACTCCGTCGGTAGGACGGCGAAAATCCTATGGGGGCATCCAGATCGTGAGAAGACGAGGCTATTACTGAAAGGAAGCATGAAGGAGGTCAGTATAGCTATTGGTATCATAACGGGACCCCTAGGACTACGAGCTCACTTATGTAAAATCGGTGCGGCAAGTGATAGCATGTGTAGGGCATGCGGGGAAGATGATGAGACGTTGGAGCATTTTCTTTGTCATTGCCCGGCTTTAGCGTCCAACAGATACCGGTACTTAGGTGGAGACACAATATCAGACATGAACCAACTTAGGGGAGAGGCATTGAAAACAATTAAGCATTTTGTAAGTAGCATGGAATTCCTAACTTAAAATTTTCTTTTTAGAGGTTACTTTATAGTTTTTAGAGCGCGCAACAAGCCGATTACTGCCTTAGGTGTATGTCCAAAGTGGCATGGGGCGGATTAATATCTGCACCGTATTTTCAACCTAACCTTATTCAAACCTATGATCCGATGTGACTTTTATAGCCACTAAAAGCTCAAATTGCTTAATTTGTCTGAAGTTTGCTACGAAAAACAAACTTGATATCTTCAGCACCAACACCTAATCTGTGCTACGCAACGATATGCTTATTTGACTTGTGTAGCCCCTAAAAGCCTTTATTTTGTTCATTTTCTTTGTAAAGTCTAGACCCTACATAGAGGATATGAGAACTGGCCGTAAAAAAACAGATGAGGCCGTTTTGCAACATTAGATGAAAAAACTAGAGGCCACAATGTTGATATGCTGATTATAGAAGTGATTGCAGAGACAATGATAAAGTAGTCGAATAATCCAAATGAGATCAAATCTTAAATCACTTCCAATGTTATAATTTATAAGAATAAAGAAAAAAACTGTTTTAGAATTTGTCTTTCATCTTGTTATTAACTTTGGGTTGCCCAAAAAGTAATTGCGGATTTTTCATATAGTCGGCGTTGACAAATTTGTTCACAGCTTGTGACTCTGTAATTGCATTCTTTCTTCTGTCAGTTATCAGCTGTTACTTTTAGCTTGCTTTAGAAAAAAAGTGTAAAAAAAGTATATTTGATTAAAGTTCATTCTAAGTTTTATTAAAAAATCCGCAATGGATTTTTTTTTTGGGCAACCCAATACATACGATTTGAAGTACTTGATCTATGTTGGAAGTTGTGTAGGATTCGAACCACACAATTTGTTTTTGTATTTTACGCGATTTAGTTCTTTGATATCCTTACATTTGACTCACATATTATATTAAAATGAAGTGAAATACTTACATTTTCAGGATGTGTCTGAAAACGCTGATACAGCTCTTCAGGAGTGATTTTATGATAATCGATATCTAACTCCTGTTTGAGATCATCTAAATTTTCCTTTTTCGCACCACCACCTTTAGCCGGCATTTTGCGTTTTGTCTAAACGATGATTAGAGAAAAAAAAAACAAAATTAAATATTAGTTTTTTATATAAAATTATTCAATAATAATAATTGTTTTGTAAGTGTATAAGTAGAGATACTCAAAAAAAAATATAGCCAAAAGAAATTACGATTATATCACTTGTTCCTTTACCGTTATTTTTATATCATGCCATTTAAGTGTATATTGGGTGTGTAGATAATACCATTATTATTATTAGTGCTTTGATTACAACCTATACGTATGTATATTGTCCAATACCATATATTTTTTTTATATATATATAAAAGGTACTTGTATAGAAAAAAGATAAAAAATTAATTATTATTTGTTTAATATAGTTTATATTGTTGTTATTATTGTAGCCAGACCATACCATTATTATTTTTGTATTTTTGGTTTTTTTTTTGGAGTTTATATATGCCACCAAATATTTTTTGTTGTTGTTGTTTATATTACTTACCACCCCTGTATTCATAATAAAAATGCTTAATAAATAATAATTAAAGCATAGCATTATTAAATCAGAAACCAAGTTTTTTTTCTATACATCAAATGAGGAGGAGGATGATGATGATGATGACTTAAACTATTAGTAAACATTCGCAAATTGTTTTTTAAGTGAATTCCATTAAAAAAAGCCAATAAAATTCTTCCAAATGTTAGTTAAATGCTAATACGTGTTAGTCGTGAGAATATTTTAAAATTTTTGTTTCAATTCAACTATTTGCTATTTGTCGTTTGCTAAATCCTCTAAATTTTGTTCACAATAAAAAAAAAAACACATACACTCACAGCCCTAACAAATAAACAAAAAGGAAAATTGTCACGTTTATGTCTAAACGGCAGATGAGCAGAAACAAAAGCCAATCGCAAATGCCAAATCAATCATTCGAAACAGATTTCAGATTCACTTGTCTTTTGTTGTGGGTACTTTTTTTTTTTTTTTTGAGGGGAAAATTACTTTTTTTGGCTTTTGTTTTTCCATTTCACTGTTTCGTTTAATTTTAGCATTTAGGTGAGAAAATTTTCGTAACATGGTCAACGGCGTGTGTGTGTGTGTGCGATGCCTGTCTTTTAGATTTTTCATTCAAAAAAAGATCAACAGCAACATTTGTAGTTTTATTTTAAAATTAGTTTGAGTACGTATGTCATCGTTGAGTGCTGTTGAGTGAATTTGCTACGACGTCATTGATTAAAAATAAAATTTGGTTGAATTTGGCGTTTTATATTGCCATTAGAAAGACCAAAACAAAAATTAAATTTTAAATTTTCAAATGAGGTGATATTTTTATGCAAAAATAGCAAAAAAAAAAATAACACAACAAAAATCGCTTCCGATAAGCTTTGTGCCTAGAAACAAGGCACAAAGGATGCCCAAGTCAAGAACTAATTTCAAAATATGGTAAAAACATAAAAAAACACGAAACCACTTCTTGATCTCAAAAAGGCCTTAGGTGCCCGTTTGCAATTTCAAGTAACATTAGCACTCTTTAAGCGATTTGGTTTCAAATATATACAGTTCCCATATAAATCGATTTTTTTGTTTGGTTTTTAAAACCTGTTAGCCTCCGTTGTACCAAATTTGGATGAATAATCTGAGGCTTACATCGTAGGTATGCCGACTTTAAATTTGGTTGCAGAGACACTGATGAGGCCGGTTGTGTTATAAACAGAACAATTCAGAACCCCTACAACGTTGGTTAGTCAACTTGAAAACAGATCGTAGAGATACTGATGAGTAGAGTCCGGATTTTATGCAATATCGATATCCATTATCATATCCATTATTTTCCGAATATGGTGGTATTTTTTAATAAAATTTAATTTTGTATACAAATAACAACTTCAGGACTTCGATTCTGCGTGTATGAATGCAAAATATCACCACATATCCCAAATAATTGTTGGAAGAATTTCAATATTGCTTACAAATCCGGACTCTACTGATGAGGCAGTTAGTGAATTAGGCTGAAAAGAGCTGATAAGGAAGACATGCTAACTTCCGAATAGGCCATAGAGACACTGATGATGCAAGGTGCAATATGGACTAAAAAGTCCGCACCCTACAAAGTTGCTCTACTAACCTACAAACATTTTACAGAGACAGAGAATTTCGATTCGAAATAATTGTTGGAAGAATTTCGCTGTTGCATAAAAATCCGGACTCTACTGATGAGACAGTGAATTAGGCTGAAAAAGAGCTTATAACGTACGAACATTTCGAGGTATTCCAAACGGAATGATGAAATTAGTATATCCCAATCCTATGGTGGAGGGTATACAAATATCAGTATGCTGACTTCGTAATTGGTCGTAGAGACACTGATGTTTCAGGTAGAATTAGATATGACTTGACTTGATATAACATCTTGGGTTTCTAGAGGGCGCAAGCTCATGGGAAAGCTTTGATCAAAGTGAGTACCTCGACAGATCACTTACACCAAAAACAGAAGGCGAAACTATATGAATAGAAGTTCTAGATGCATTTACATTCGCCCCATTCTCTAAATTACTAGCTATATGCAGTAACAAACTATATTTTAGTCATATGAAAGTTTTTAGTAAGGCAAAATAAAATGGTTCAGCAGCACTGCATAGATTGTATTGCTCTTGATAAAGATTAATTTATGAATCAAATCTATATTGAGTGAAACATCATTGTGTGTGTGTGTGTTTTTTTTCTTTGTGAAACTTGGAATTTTACAGTCCATGTGCTGTATTCGTATGACGTACATTAAAGTTTTTAAAATTCATACTCTTATGGCTTTTCCCTTCTACAATATATATACGAATAAAAATGATTCATTTGAATACATTACATTTCTTCTCACTTCAGAACACAAATTAAACCATATCGGTGGCGAATTGTATTTTCTGGTATAACTACTAGCCTGAAATTAATATTTCTCAATGCACCGCAAAAGTATTGTATTTTTGTTAGTAGTGCTAAATAAAATAATAAAAAAAAAATAGCAAAATGTATAAAACTTAAAACCAAAACCACATGCATGTGTTAAATTTAAGATTCAAGTGCAAAAATAGATGTACATTTTCAATGGACTATGGAATATTGAAAAGTTTAAACGAGGAAAGATGATGTTTAAAAAAAAAACTTATTTAAAAAAAAACATACAAAAAAAGGAACAACAGTGAAAGAATATAATAGCAAAAGAATCAGCAAGAAAATTAAAAAGAAAATATTCATATTTACCTTGTAATGACCATCGGCTGTAAGATTGTCGTCATCGGTTGGTACAACCGTTGCGACCCGATAAGAGTCGGCTCTCCCATGCTATCAATATGATATATGTATGTATATATATACACATTTTTTATTAATATATAAAAAATTTTTATATATATATATATAAAAATTTTCATATTTCAGCACACAAAAGTCAACATCATCATCATGATGATCAACAACGAGACGACGATTATTGTGTTGGCGGCAGCAGCGGCGTATTGTTGGTTACGGCACAAAATATTAAACAAACAAAATGCAAACGCAAACGAAGAGAACGAATGACAGAAATGCAAATAAAATAACAAAATATTAGACGAAGAACAAGCAATCGGTAGCGCGCGGACGATTGATTGAATGAGCATTTTGTCAAAACATAATTATTATTGATCACATAACACAACGGCAAGAGGAATTGGCGCAAAAAATGATGAAGGCAAAATGCAAATGAAAAGAAAAGAAAAAAAGGAAACAAAACAAATGAATTATAACAGAAAAACAATGTGTAAAACAATGAGAGAAAAAATAAGTCTAGTACAAATAATTACGTTTTTATTATACTAGAAGATAATGTTTATATTATTATTATATAAGTCATACAGCATTGATGATGAGATAATTCATAGTAATGCATAATAAATTTCATTATTAATAAAAATAAATTTATGCACAAAATCAACTATGGAGTAATTTTTAATAAGAATAATAATGATAAGGATTGGTAAAAACCATATTTAGTCCATAGAAATAGTATAGAAACTTTTTTAATTATAAGAAAATCATAAAAAATAAAAAAATGTGTTGAAAAAAAGTCTCAAATTGTAATTGAATTACAAGTCTTTACAAGTTTCATAACATTTGTAGCACCTTTCTATGCCTAACTTGAATCTTTTTCAAGAAATTATAACTACTTTTCCAAAATTTTGCAGTATCAAAATTATTACACAATATCTGTAAGTTTTTACGATATAAAGCTAATTAGTCGTTGCGTCAAACAGAAATCGATGGCTCACATGGATCGAAATAACCGATTCTGGAAGCATAAACGTCTTCCTGTGTTATAAAAATGTATGTATACAAATATAAGTGCGTTACTTCTTAAAAAAAACCCCATGCATATCGATAAAAATCCATTTAAATGTTGTGTTGTATCAATAATCGACTGCACACATATATCAAATTGGTCAGTGAACGAATTACAAATGTCCTCTAAAAGTAGAAAGTCTAAATATGCAAAACTATGTTGATAAAAATTAAGTTAATCCATGTGTTCTCTCAGTAATCGGTTGCACACATGGATCAAATTATATGGTGATTGAAGTTTAACTATCCGACAATACGTTAAAAATGGAAGCATTCAAAATTCAATTCGTTCTTTGTTACAAAACCCAAATCACCCCAACTATGTTGATAAAAATTAAGTTAATCCATGTGTTCTATCAGTAATAGGTTGCACACATAGATCAAATTATATGGTGATTGAAGTTTAACTATCCGAAAATACCTTAAAAATGGAAGCATTCAAAATTCAATTCGTTCTTGGTTACAAACCTCAAATCCATATATGTCCATATGCATATGTTAAATAAGCAAATGAATTGATTTGTTAATACTTTTAAGTACGAAAGTTTGAATTCACATTCACAATTCAAAATCTTTTAGACTAAATGGTGTGTGCTTATAAAAAATGATGGTACACTCTAAAAAAATAAGCAAAATTTGTAAAAAAGTGTTTTTTTTACTGTAATCATATATGGTTGCACACATAAAGAATATTTATGTAGGACGAAAGATATACTAATTCTCTTTCATATGTGGTTAATCTTGTAACGAGATCAATACACTTGTTGAATTTATTAAATAATAAATATTTATATAAGATATATGACAACAAGCATAATAAATGAAAGAATGAATTGATTTTTGAAAACTGTAAAGTAAATTTTTTTTAATAAAAAATCACTATTCGAAGCCCTATTATTAAAATGGTGTGTGCAAGCAAAATATTATGATACACTGTGAAAAATTAAAAAAAGGGTGACAAAAAAATTGTTCTGACTGTAACCATATACAGGGTGGCTGATGAAAGCCGCTACCAAAAAAAAATGTAATAACTTTTTTTCTATTTAATAATAATAATTTAATAATTAATTTAATTAATTAATTAATTAATTTAATTAATAATAATTTAATAATTAATTTAATAATTTAATTTAACATGAATAAAAGAAAAATGTATTCCATACACCGAAAAAAAAATGTAGCAATATTCATCATTGTAGCAATATTCATCAGCCACCCTGATGACTGCACACACACAGAAAATCAATTTATGATAAAAGAAAGGTAAACTCTCTTCCACATATGGTACATCTTGTAACTAGATCTATCAAATAAACAAACAAATTGTGATAAAATTAAAACAACGTTTTTTTACTGAATCCATATATGACTGCACACACAGAAAAGAGTAATGTATGACGAAGCAGTTTCAATTTTCTTTCAAATGAGATATATCTTGTATCTAGATCAATTAATTTGTTGGACTTATAAAATAAAATTTATTTTCAAAAGAAGTATGGCAATATTCCTTCTTTTATGAAATACTGAATTGATCTTTATATTCTGTAAAATATATATATGTCTGCTAACAAAATACGAACAAAAGAATTGATTGATGAAAACTGTGAATTGCATATTTTGTGAGAGTTTAAGCCAAAACAAGTCGTAAATGATTTTTGGATGGGTGCAGACAAATCATATTGGTACACTGAAAACAATCAATGTATATTGGCAAAAAAAGTACTATGAAATACGTTGTACATGACAAAATGAATTGATTTGAAAACATTGCAAAGTACAGACTATTTAATTTACCACAACAATTTAAAGCCTAAACGATTTGGTACTGCGTGCATAAACAAATATTATGATACACTGAAAAAAGTTCTACAAAATATTTTTTGTTTTCTGATTGCTCACACAAAGTAAACCAAAACATGTTAGCAGAAGAATATCTATTCTTCTCTAGCTTATATAACTCACATGTGGATCAATTGTTTTGTGGATTAAAGAATTTTTTATGACTAACATTCAAAATTTACAAACGAATTGATTGGCAATAACTGTGTAATGCATATTTTTATAGAGGTTAATATGTAACTAATTCTTAACGATATTTGGATGTGTGCAAACGGATCATATTGGTAAATTGTAAAAAAATCTTCTTTCATTTTTAACGGCACACACAAAGAATACCAAAACATGGCAAAAGAAGAATAAGTGTGTCCCACAAGAGATTAATTATTAAATCCATTATTTTTTGGGATTTATTTACATGAATTTCAATCACAATATATTTGTGTATCTCGTTGTAATTAAATAGAAAATTGGGATATATACCATTTACATGACAATATACCCATTTATCATAACATATGATATCACACCCATTGTTGTACAAGTCCTGTTGGTTCATGTGGAAGATATTTTATTTTAATAAAACCACCCTTCAACAATAGACAATTTTTATATCACAGAAAGAAGTTGGTTGTCTAAAACAACACACCCAAAAATGGTTGTTATTACCCATAGATTTTCAATTGTTCCAACATTTTGGTGGAAATGAAGAAAGTGAATACCAGGAAACGCCCTTCCTTAGCAACCAACACTCCCTTTAGTCAACAATGCATGTACGACATTCGAAATCAATTCCTTGTAACTTTTTTTCTACATTTGCCTGGCTAGCAAATGGGTTTGTCCTTGCTTTCAATTACAATGAAAAAATGAATCATCGATGTTATCATATAAATTGAAAAGAAAAAGCTTTTATAACATTTGTATACAAACAACCATTAGTAACTCGAGTTTTTTTCGGTTTTACCTACAAGGGTTTGTTTGGAGACATAGTAGGCATATAGTAGGTATATAAACTCCATGGATACAGTTTTGATATCGCCTCAAGAGAATGGGGAGCTGGGTGTTGTCTTTGTAGTGGTGGGGTGAAAAAATAACAGAATTGAAAGGCTCCAATAAGTTTTTGATTTTTTTTTTGCCGCTGGTTTGGCGCATGAGCTCTTCTGAATATGTTCAGGAAAATTGAGTTACCCTTGGAAAGGGATTCAAGTTAAGCAAAAAAAATTAATGAGGACGATGAATGACGTCGTTAGAGCATAATTTAACTGAGATGGGTATATATAAAGTTGTAAAAATAAATTTTTTACAGGGTTTGAATTGTTTTTTTTTTTTAAATTTTTTAATGAAAAACGTAAGTTTTATGTAATTTTCTACCCTTCCCCGTTTTGCATGGGCCGGCCACATGATTCGTACAAATGACTCGTTTCAATGTACTTGGATGCCTGTGGTTTTAAAAATTTTGTATGTATACATGAATGATATAGGCTTCGCAAATCCCCCTCCATCATTAATCACTGGCAAGACAAAACTTTCGAAAATCGTAAAATATGGTGTAGCAATCTATTATCAATGCAAACAAATAAAAGCCATAGGGACGTTTCAAACGAAAAAAAAAACCAAAACATAACAAAATAAAATCAGCAAACCAAATATTATTGACGGAGACAGACGTATTAAATTCTATAATTAAAATCATTTATCACAATAAACATTCATGGAATTATAGAAATAACAACAATTTCAAAATGCTGCGAATAAAAATAAAAAATAATACATATCAATAAAATACAAACGCCTGTGTGCCCTTACATATACATGTATGTTGCACATGTACAATAGGTGAATAATGATTTCTCTATGTTTATATGAATTTACTTTCCCATTAAAATTTTCATAAGGTTTTGTGAGTCATATATTTAATAAACTGCAAACATTGTTGAATTATACGGTTCATGTTATAAGCTTTGAAAAATTATGTATATAAACATTGAAAATACAATTGAAATCGGGATCTAGCTTGTCAAAGCATTGTATTGAAATGGCACATAGTGATTTTGATATGGTTTAAAAAATAAGGCTTCTAATAGGCAATATGGTAAAAAGGAGTAAACATTATTTTAAAATTTAGTTGAGGTATTTAAAGGGTATTATTTGATCAAATAAAATTATATTTGTCTGCACACAAGAATAAGAGTTTTTGAGGGGGAAAGAGGATAGCCGTGGGAGAAATAAAAAATTCATAGATTTGTAAAATCAATTCGTTTACACATTTCTTATATTTTTTAGATAATAATTTAATATTTTTGAGTTTCAAAAGGCAAACGAATTGATGTATAGTTGGTGTTTCTCTGGAATAATAAGTAGAGGATGTCGGGGAGGGACTCAATACTGGAGCCCTTAGAAAAAGAACCAATGAGGGAAGGAAGGCAGTTAACTCCAGTTATTTCTCAGTTGATGTGTAATGGATAAAAACTCGGTTGGGGGCGAGACAGGGGAAAATAAAACACCGTGAATTAGAATTGTAATTCGGATCAGTTCTTTTATTCTGGGAAGACGACGATCTTACCACAATGGATGTTGAAGAAAAAGTGAACTACTTAAAGCTAAGACCTAAGGACGGAAGCTGTGGTTGATAAAAGAAATTCGAACATTTTATTCTCTAACATTTATCTTATATCTTTTAAGTAACCGATGAATGCATTTGCCTATCGCAGCATTATGGGTACGATAATACGTACAACAGTGCTGCGCTGCAAACAGATTAAAGCAAGAGGTGCTGCGTTAACATCGCCGCCCCCCTTGCAGTACTACTGCAAATAATCTTTCATTAGAACGTTAATTTAAAACCACATTTCCTTTTAGATTAATCTCAGTAAATAAAGATAAGTATTCTAAGGATTATAAATCATTCAATTCAGTATTCTTATAACAAAAATTTCTTATAGCGTGATTTCATTTGCAAATTTTAAAATTCATGTTTTAATGCTTAGAAAGAAGTTAAAACTAAATATGGTGAACCAATGTGTTTTCTACGTTTGTTTCTAGTCTTTGGATTTGCATTCAGTTATTTAAATTGAGACAGTGCCGTATAAGATTATACCAAAAGTCGTATTTTGGGCAGTAGGGAGACCACTGCGGACAAAAATACCATCAGTTACAACTTTTGAGTAAATATCAACCCCTAAGATTAATTCAATGGGTGCAGATTTGTAAAAATTCTTATCGGCGAGGACAAAATTTTGAAAGTTTTTCTTAATTTCTTCAGGTAAATCTTGGCTGGGGGTAGTAATCGCGATTCTGTTATTGACTCTAAGAATAACGTGGATTTTATCGTTAAGATCGGTAGATGAAACCAAGGTCAACGGGCACATTATTTCATCGTCCAGTTCTAAGGTCATAAGGTTTAACTTATCGACAAATTTTTTGGAAACATAGCTCATTTTTGACCCTGAGTCCAGTAAACAGCGGCCCTGGTAGGATCCATTTTTGGTTTCTACATTCACTATAGCTGTAGGAAGGAGGGTGATTACATTTTGCTTTAGGATTGATGATAAGGATGGTTCTGAAGATGATGTCGCTGATTTAGGTACGCCATTCTTGGACTCTGAGGTTTGCCGTTGAAATGATGATTTTGATGCCTTGGAATTGCTTGAATTGGATAATTTGGAAGTGGATCCTTTGAAATCAGATGATTTGGAACCGGATGATTTGGAATCTGATGATTTGGAACAGGATGATTTGGAATCGGATGTGGTGGATTTATATTTATTAGATTGCATATGGAACCGTGGATGAATATGTAGCAATGTATGATGGTGTTTTTTACAGTACTTGCATCCGGAGGTGCTAAAGCAGGAGTTTTTGGAGTGTACGTGCGCAAGACAGTTAGGACAATAACCATATTTCTGGACGGTTTCCTTTCTTTGTATGGTATTCATGCTAAGGAAACGACGACACAGTCTAAGAGGATGGGTTCCTTTGCAAACTCTACAGTCGTAGTTCCCATGATTACCCCTCTTAGATTTGTGGTATGATTTGCTTGGAGATTGGTTGCGCATATTTCTGTAAAACACCAGACGAGTGACTGTTACACAATTGGACATTGATAAAGTAGATGAATAGTCAGGAATCGCTCGGAAGCACAACCAACTTTGTTATCGGACGTGTAATAGTACCTTTTATGGTACGGATATCTGCGACACGAATCCTTTTATCAGAGCCTGGATAGACTTTACAAATTCGACCAAGTCGCCAGCAGTTTGGAGGAATATTGTCCTCCTTAATAACGACCAGGGCGTTCTCATGAATATTCTCCTCTGGTTCCTTCCATTTGGTTCGTCGATGAAGCTCTTTGAGGTATTCCGATTTCCACCTCGAACAGAAATTCTGATAAATAAGTTTGACCCTTTGCCATCGATTTCGCAATGATAGGGGAGCTTCATCTATACTTGGTTCGACTGGGGCCAATAATGGGGAACCCACTAAAAAGTGGCCTGGTGTTAATGCGGAGAGGTCGGAAACGTCTTGGGACATGGGAGACAGAGGTCTTGAATTCAAACAAGATTCAATTCTACAAAGAATCGTCTGAAATTCTTCGTAGGTGTATTTCATATTACCTGCAACTTTTTTGAAATGTTGTTTAAAACTTTTCACCCCTGCCTCCCAGAGCCCTCCCATATGAGGTGCTCCTGGCGGAATGAAATGCCAAACCAAATTTTGATGCGAGTAGTTGGATATGGTGGATTCTCTTGACGCTTGAACAAAGTCACGAGCTATGCTTCTAGAAGCCCCCACAAAGGTAGTGCCATTGTCGGAGTGAATATGTAAGGGGCACCCTCGGCGCGAAACAAAGCGAGCAAAAGCCGCAAGGAAAGCCGAAGTAGACAAGTCGGAAGTAACTTCAAGGTGTATAGCCTTGGTGCCAAAACATATAAAAACGCATACATAAGCCTTAGTAAGGCGAAAGGATCTACCAGAGTATGTTTTGATGTCGAAAGGCCCCGCGAAATCCAAGCCAGTGTGAGTGAAGGGTCTTGAGACCTCACATCTTTCCGGAGGTAGGGCAGCCATCAATTGTTTCTGGCATTTCTTTCTATACAAGACACACGGCTTACACTTATGGATAGTGGTCCTAATTAAACTCTGAACTCGAGGAATCCAGTAGGATGTTCGCAAAAGACGTAGTACTAACTGGTTCCCGCCATGTAAACTAATATGATGAACGAACTGAACTAGAAGACGAGAAAACTGGCAGTCATAGGGAAGGATGATTGGATGTCTTTCATCATAAGACAGCCCTGGAGCGGATTCCAATCTTCCGCAAATGCGCATTACCCCTTTCGCGTCCAAAAACGGATTAAGGCTAAGTAGGGAACTAGAGGAACATATTTGCGTCTTTCTGGATAAGGCATGGTATTCTCTGGAGTACCAAGCCTTTTGACATACAATAATGAGTACATTCTTTACAGAATTAATTTCAGAAGCACTTATCACAGTGGATTCCCTACAAAATCCTACTCGAAACTTTGGATGGGTATGGTGAAAGAAACGGTAGATATATGCTACCACCCGAAGAGCTCTAGGGAATGAAGAAAAACGCTCAAGAATATCGGAGAAGTTTACAAAATATGAGATATTCACTTTCAGTGGTTTTCTTTCCAATTCAGTTTCCGTGTTTCGAAAATCGGGGCACTTCAAGATCGGATTTGATAGCCATTTCGGACCATGCCACCAAAGATCATTACCTCTTAAGTCCTGTGGTGACACTCCCCTGCTCGGTAAATCAGCGGGGTTCTCCTCGGAATTAACATGATACCAACGAACCGTATCTGTTACCTGGGAAATTCGGGAAATCCTATTGGCCACAAATGTGGTCCAAAAACATGGGGGTTTTGCCAGCCAGGAAAGGACTATGCTTGAGTCGGTCCAACAAAATAATGCATAATTCTCGATTTCCAATTGAGGAAGAACATTATCGACCATATCCGCCAATAAAGTGGCCCCACATAACTCCAGCCTAGGAATCGAGAGGGTCTTGATAGGAGCCACCCTAGTTTTAGATGATATTAAATGGCAAGACACCGATTCGCCTTGTTGTACACGTGCATAAAGTACAGCCGCATAAGCCCTTTCCGACGCGTCGGAAAACGCATGAAATTGGACATTACTTCTTGGACAAAATCGAATCCATCGCGGAATTTTTATCAAATTTATATCAGAGTAATTCTGTTGAAATATTTTCCAGGACTGCAAGGATGCGGGGGAAAGGACTTCGTCCCATTCGGTCCTATCAACCCATACCCTCTGCATTATAATTTTCGCCTGAATGACAACAGGGGATAGCCATCCCGCAGGGTCAAATAATTTCGAAATCTGTGAAAGGACCTCACGCTTCGTATATTCACAATTCTCCGGAAATTCCGTAAGGGAGAAATAAAACTCATCCGATCGAGCATTCCATCGGATCCCCAAAGTCTTTGCGGAACAACGATCATCCAAGTCCAAAAAATCCTCAAAAAGGAGATGGTCATTTGGGAGATCCGACAACAGTTTCTTAGTATTAGCAGTCCATTTCCTCATGGTGAATCCTGCTGATTTCAAAGCCACGATCAGTTGATCCCTGGCAGAAATGGCATCCTCTATTGTGTGGGAACCGGCAATGGCATCGTCTACGTACATAGAACTTCTTAGAATATTGCTAGCTAAAGGATATTTATCCTGGACGTCATCGGCTAGTTGCAGAATGGTCCTTATCGCTAGATAAGGTGCACAATTAACCCCAAAGGTCACAGTATTTAATCGAAAGTCCTGTAAGACATCTTTGGAATTGGATCGAAATACAATGCGTTGGAATGTGGTATGTTCGGGGTTTAGCAAAATCTGCCTGTACATCTTCTGGATGTCCCCACTGAACACGTACCGGAATAAACGCCATTTCAGAATGAGAACAGTCAAATCTTTCTGTAGAGTCGGACCTGTATGCAAAAGGTCGTTAAGACTTCGGCCATTCGAAGTCGGACATGAGGCGTTAAACACAACACGCAACTTCGTTGTCGTGCTCTCCGCCTTTATGACAGCGTGGTGGGGCATATAGTAATGACGTAAAGGATCCTCGCGGATAGGTGCGGATACAGGAGACATATGACCTAGGTCAATATACTCCTGGAGTACTTCATCATACTGCCTCTTCAGCCCCGTGTCGCGCCCCAAACGACACTCGTTGCGTAAAAATTGTGCTATTGCCCCCTGTCTGGACTGACCAATACCGAGACTCATTAAATCATCCTCCTTGAACGGAAGTGACACAATGTACCTTCCTTGCGCATTCCGTCTCGTCGTACGCCTATACAACTCCTCACAAAAAAGATCTTGTGGGGAAAGTGGCCTCAATCGTGGAACGTCCTCCACCTCCCAAAATCTAGAAATTTCTTTATCTAAAGAAATTTCGCAAAAGCACGAAACACAAGGAGAAATACGTGAGTACCCGGAAACAGGAAGAGGTCCAGTCAGGACCCATCCGAAAATGGTCTGCTGTGCCATCAACGTGCCACAGACCTGTTGCAAGACCCCCGGTAGAATAATCGACGGAAGCAGATCGCTACCAATAAGAACATCGACATTAGAACTTCGATAAAAGTGGGGGTCTGCCAATGAAATCTGGGGAAGATCAGGAAGGGAGTCAATATTGATGGTCTGAGAAGGAAGTGTACTGGACAAGTGAGGGACCACGAGAGCGGTCGCGGAAACTTCATGGGAATCATCCATATTCGACTTCAAAGCAAAAGAACATTGTTTGGAAACATCGGCAGTCACCGAGTTGTTCAAACCTGATATTTTCGCGCAGGCGCGTTTAAAAGGGATCCTCAACCTTTTAAACAACCTCTCAGAGACCAAAGTACCCTCTGAACCTGAATCCAATAAAGCGCGGGCTATATATGTGTCACCTAAGTGATCTATCCTCACGAGGGCTGTTCCTAACAAAACAGTCCTGGAACCGATAGAAAAGTACGTCTGAACACAACTCCCTTTGGACGTAGTGGACTGTATGGGGGGAGAAAGTGGACAAGCGGTTGCTGTGTTAAGGTTCAGAGAAGGTTGTGTATTTTGTGCCGAGTTTGAGACTGGCGAGGAGGCCGTAGTAGTATCATTAGTATCCCTATGGAGCAGGGTATTATGGCGTCGTTGACATTTAAAACATGAATGTTTACTTTTACAATTTCTTACTGAATGGACACTGGAGAAGCAGTTGATACATAGTTTGCTGGCCTTTATTTCGGAAAGCCTTTGGTTGCAGTCCATCTCAAGAAACCGAGGACACTTTCGGATGATATGAAATTCGTTGGGACAAAGACGACATTCTGTCGGGTTGACATTCGCATGATACGTTCGGACTGCCTCGACTTTCTTCGAAGAAACATTTGATTTTCCTGTACCCGACTTTGTCTCCTTCATGCTCCTCGTATGATGAACAGACTCTAGAGTCCTGTGACGGTCAGTAAGAAATAAATCTAAATCCGACCATTTCGGAATAACGGCTTTATTATGGAGCGATTGCTCCCACATCGTGAGAGTAGTCTCCGGTAGGCGATTGGAGCAAATGAAAACAAAAACGGGGTCCCAGCTCTCCACATTTATCTCGTAAAGACCAAGAGCGGAAATGCAAGAGTTAATATCTCGTTGCAAAACTTTAATTGAGCTGGCGGATTCGACAGAAATAGAAGGCAAATTAAACAATGATTTAAGTTGTTCATTCACCAAAATCCTTCTATTCTCAAAACGGGAACAGAGATTTGCCCATGCCGAACAAAATCCCTCGTTAGTCAGTGGACTCTTAGCTACAATATCGTGGGCCTCCCCTTTGGTTTTCTGCAACAAGTGGAACAATTTCTCTACTCCGGATAATCGCGAATTATCCTTACATACCGCCGTAAATAAGTCCCTAAATGTAGGCCAGGACTGGTAGTCCCCTTGGAAAGTTGGAATATCACATGGCGGTAGCGAAAATGCAGGCTTGGGGCTTGAGACCCGCCCCTGAGGACTAGGGAGCATTTCCTGTTTTAGTTCACAAAGGGTAGTTGTACACCTGCTATACGTTATATAACAGCTCTGGTATTTGGCCTTGACTATCGCTAGCTCATTGGCCTCCTCCTCTTCACTAGCATCGTCCTTTGCCAAACCTTCCCCATCGACATCATCGTTTGAAATGTCTTCTAAACATTTATCATAAGCCTGCTTCAATTTATTCCAAATCGATTTAACTTCTTCCTTATGTGTCTCGATAGCGAAGACGGAAGAAATCGGTATCGCGTTAGTGTTCAATGCTGCCTCAAACTCCACTAACCGATCCGCCATACGGATGAAATGATCGAGGGACATTTCGGAAATATCTCAACCAAAAAACTATGAAAAGGAAAGGCTACAATTCGATCTGTAGGAAACCGAGAAATAGTCGGGTAAAAAAGTTGATGGCAACTCTACTCAAGAATTGAAGATAAAGATCGAACCTTTAAGTATTCAGTGGATGCATCTATGAACGAAGCAAAATGTAAAAGCAAAACTGGAAGGGCGCTAATGTACAAGAAAGAAAAACAACATAAACATATGTTCCTGGAACACCAGTTCGTTTACCCCAACATATAGCTGAGATAGTTCACTGAGAGCTTGGAAAGTGTTCCAATGGAGGATGTGGATTACCTTATACAGGTGTGTAGAAAACTCACAACTTAAGAGAGGTTTGTAGGTAGCACCGTCACTGGAAGATATATATGAAGATATGTATATGGTATGGCCCCTCGCTGTTTGGAAATGTTCTCCACCAAGAGAGCCGAACGAAATAACAGCGATGAGTATGAAACCAAAATAGAATTGTAATAAAGCTCAAACTCTCTGTTATCACCTTGCTGCTGTGAAACAACTGGTTTGAGTGAAATGATGAGAACAGTAAAGCTTTTGTAATTATCGCATGCGAGAAAAAAGAAATAGAAGTAGTTGTTGTCAGAACTACAACAAAGATATGCTAGCCCCGATGTCCCCAAAGGTAATGAACTGAGACGAAAAACCAAAAACAAATATTCATGCAAAATTTACTCGTGGTGTCTATGCATAAAAAATACCACAAAAAAGATCAAATCAATAAGTGGGCGATGTACGTAAGTCAATTGCAATGTGCGGCCATAGAGCATGTAACATTCATATGGCCGTTTTCGTTCACAACGACACGTGCTTTGATCAGAAATGCCTTGACAGTCGTAAATAAGAATATTTCTTTTTCAAACACTACTGAATTCATTAAAAACTTACTTTTGGTAAACTAAGCCCATGGAAAATGTCTAGTCGCTTCTCCTCAAAATGTTTGGTTTAGAATATACGCAATATATAGATATCCAAATTCATCCAAAAGTCCACAACGTTGGCTTTGCTTCCGATTTCAGTATTATGAGCAATTCATGACAATCGTATTTTAAAATTATATTATTTTCGACGTTTTCTTCATTATTTCTGTGAAACTTTAAGTATTTCGACGAGCACACTTTTTTAATTTTCTTTTCCTGACACTTGTTACTGTACTGAATGCAATACCAAAGCCAAACAACAAACGTACCTTGTCTCCAAAGTTCTTCTGTTAATTTCTGCTACGCACCAACGGGATGTCTCTCACTCGCTGCTAATCCGGTTCGTTGAGGACCAATGTTTCTCTGGAATAATAAGTAGAGGATGTCGGGGAGGGACTCAATACTGGAGCCCTTAGAAAAAGAACCAATGAGGGAAGGAAGGCAGTTAACTCCAGTTATTTCTCAGTTGATGTGTAATGGATAAAAACTCGGTTGGGGGCGAGACAGGGGAAAATAAAACACCGTGAATTAGAATTGTAATTCGGATCAGTTCTTTTATTCTGGGAAGACGACGATCTTACCACAATGGATGTTGAAGAAAAAGTGAACTACTTAAAGCTAAGACCTAAGGACGGAAGCTGTGGTTGATAAAAGAAATTCGAACATTTTATTCTCTAACATTTATCTTATATCTTTTAAGTAACCGATGAATGCATTTGCCTATCGCAGCATTATGGGTACGATAATACGTACAACAGTGCTGCGCTGCAAACAGATTAAAGCAAGAGGTGCTGCGTTAACAGTTGGTTATAGGTCCATGGGATATCTTTGGAGATCTTCTGTCTATGATATACAAAAGTTTTGGTGTGTGCGTTCATATTATTTTGTTTCAAACATAAATTATAATATTATTATTTAAACTTTTTTATGAATTAAAATTTTAATATAGGAAGCAATTTTTTTGACTACACACAAGAATAACATCCTGTAATTCCGAGAGCGGGAATTGATATGAAAAATAAATAATCACCAGATTTTCGAAAACAATTTATTTACACATTTTGTAAATTTTGAATTTTTTATAGTAATAAATATAATAATTTCGAGTTTAAAAAGCAAACGAATTGGTAATAAATTAGTTTTAAGTTCACAAGATGCTTTAAGGAGCTTTTATCAATGTGATGAAGAGGAGTTCTTGTGTGCATTCATATTTTTTTGTTTTGAATATTTATTAAAAAATTATTATTTAATTATTATTTGTTTCAAGCCTTTATATACAAATTTTACTTTAATTTTTTATGTAGTTAACAGTATTATATATAAAACAACGATTATTAACTGCACACAAAAATAAGCCTTACTTATTCCAAAAGGGAATAGTCATATGAGCAACAAATACCCAGCAGATTCTTGATTCGTTTACACATTTTCTAAACTATATATGTTTCGAAAAATTATTTAATATTTTTGAATCTAAAGAAATCAAACGAATTGATTTGTGGTTGGTTTTGGGTCCAAGGTATACTATCGACGATCTTCTATCAATGATATATGGTAATGTGGGTGTGTGCAGTAATCTTATTTAGTTCCAAGTTTTTTTTATTATTTTTTATATATTTATAAGTTATTTATTAACTGCACACAAGAATCAGATCCTATTTTTCCGAGAGGATATTGTCATACGAGCAAAAAATAACTGTAAAATTGTTACAACCAATTCGGTTATTCGTTTTGTACAATTTACATTGAAATACTTTTTCGATGTTATTAATTTAACATTTTTGAGTTTAAGAAAGCAAACGAATTGATTTGTTATTGGTTTGAAGTACAAATGATAATGTTGAAGATGTCTTATCAATGAGATATAGTGACGTTTGTGTGTGCGTTTATATTATTTTGTTTCAAGCAATTATTATCTAAAAAATATTATATTAATTTGTATGTATTTATGGATTTTATATCAAAAACTTAGATTATTTACCGCACTCAAGAATAAAAACGTATCATTTCGAAAGGGGATAGTCGTATGAGCACCAAATACTAAGCAGTTTTTTAAAATCAATTCGTTTACATTGTATGAAAATTAAACATATTTTGCAATAATAATTTAATATTTTTCACTTTAAGATATGAAAAGAATTGATTTATTGTTGGTTTTGACTCCAAGTTATACTGTTGAAGATCTATTATCAATGGTATATAGTAGAAATCGTGTGTGCATTCATATGATATTGTTTCAAATATTTATCATAAAATTAATATTAAAATTTTTTTAAGTATAAAATATTTTTACATACGAAATCACTTTTTCTGACTGCACACAAGAACACAACCTACTTGCACCGAAAGGGGACACTTATATGAGCATTAAATACACTGCAAATTGTTGAAATCAATTCGTTTACATGTTTTGTAAATTTCACATTTTTGAGATGTTAATTACGTAAAATATTTAAGTTTAAAAAAGCAAGAAAATTGATTTATAGTTGGTTATAGCTGCATGCGATACTTTTGAAAATCTTCTATCATTGTGATATGATGGTGTTCGTGTGTGCAATCGTATTAGTTTGTTTAAAATTTTTTTTTATATATATTTTTTTTTTTAATTGAAGCGAAGTTTTTTGACTGCACACGTAAAAAGGACCCTATTATACCGAGAGGGTATAACCATATGTGCTTCAAATATCAAGCAGAATTTTGAAATCAATTCGTTTGTACATTTTTTAAGTTTAACATTTTTTAAATAATAATAATTTAATATTTTTGAGTTTAAAAAAGCAAACGAATTGATTTGTTGTTGGTCTAAGGTTCATAGAATACTATTTAAGATCCTCTATCAATCAGATGTAAAGGTATTCATCTGTGCATACAAATTATTTTTTAAATCCTTAAAGTATTGATATTTTACTTGTCAACTGAATAAATGAATAAATTAAACCATCTTTTTTTTTAAATGAGTTTCCATTTCCCTATCAACACTTTTCACCTTAAAGGCATGTAAGCTGATGATGTTTTATCTGTTTAAAGATACTTATAAAAATAGCAATACGATAATGCTTAGGCCAGTTTTCATATATTAATTTGCCAAACACGAGTTTGAATTCTACGATATTAAAAAAACTGTATAATTTTCTAAACACAAATCTCCAGCGTCTAAATTATAACAAATGTTCACGTTTTTTTTGTTGCCTTTTCAAAGATGTGCTAAATGTTTGTAAAAACATTTTTAAGATTATGCTGTTGGTTCGTTATATTACTATTTTTCTGTTTACATTTGATATATGTATACATGTGCATATAAAATAAAAAAAAAAACTAATCCACCTATATAAAATTTAATGTTTTGTTAGCTTCCACATTCTTCTCTTCCGTTTTACAATCCATTTCGTATTGACTGGCACTATCGCTTGGCCCTGTGAGTCTTTCCTTTCTTCGGTATCTATAATTAGAGTCATTACGCGCATAATTTTCAAAACCTTGGTAGTTTTATAGATAAAAAAGAGCACAAGCAGCATGTATTCAATTCTCGAATACACTTGACAGCAGCGACACAAGACCAAGCGACCCACCGACCAATACATAATTTTTGTGGATTTTGTTTTTGTTTTGTGTTATAAGAATTAAATAAATAAATTCATTGTCATTATGTAGAACGCAAAAGTTAATTATTTGTGCATTTTTTCTAAACACAAGTGTATCAAAACAAAAACGTAAAAGAATGTTTTTGGTACAGCTGCTGCAGTTGGTAGGTAATAAATGCACGTGTATTACTTTTTCTAGCTTAATACGTGATGGTTTGCTTTTAATAATTGATTTCATTACAATTTTGCAATAGTTATAAAAACCTATGAAAGTCATATTAACATGAACATTCCTTTCGTATTTCTTTTTTTAATGAATATTTATGAATTTTATTTCATTGTTATTACACCCACAAGGTAGTGGGCATAGAAAAAAATTGCTTAGAGACTCTAAAGAATGTCTTTTTTTTCTACCGCCTTCTTTTTCCGGCCTTGTTTTTTGAGATGAAAAAAATATTTTGTCATTTTCTGAATGTCATCGGAAAATGCTGTTTGTTTCTTATTCTTTTCAATTTTTTTTTGTTTTTGGCAAGTTTTAAAATTTTTCTTTTTTGCAAAATTTTCAAAGGAAATACAAAAATAGTAGACGATAATCTCATCAAAGAAGCCACTATATATATACACACACATATATGTTGAGATTCTTTGACGTCATTGCATTTGAAATGACGCCATTAAATAAATGAATCCAATGACAGAGTCCACTGCAAACATTTTGTGTTATACTATATGCCTACAATATGTCATCGACTTGATTTAATTTATTGACAAAACAAACGTTTGATGACATTTCAATGATCATGGATTAGATTGAAGTAGTATTTGTGTGTCAAGAAAACCTCGTACAATCCTTTTTTAACTTATGATGAATAACAGAGTACAAAACTATACTTAGAAAAAGTCTCAGAAAACGGTAAAACAGATTTCGTTCGTAAGGTAACTCTGATTATTTTCATCTCAAATATCTTTTAAAAATGAATTGATTACGAAAAACTGTAAAAAGGATTTTGTTTGTAATCTGATTTCCGTCCCCACAGCATAGATTTTGTTCTTGTGTGCAGAGAATCAAAATAAAAAGAGCACAATTACCTTATTTAGATTATTTCAATAAGATGTTATTAATTGATATGTCATTTCAAAACTAAATATTTTTGTCATACGAATTGATTTCAGAAAATTTTAAAAAACATTTAGTTCGTAATGCGTTTCTGTATTCGACTATGTAGATATTGTTCTTGTGTGCATAGTTGAAAGTACAAAAATACTCAAAGTTGAAAGTACAAAAATACTCAAGTTTGATTATTGTATTTAGATGTTACTAAAAGATCTGTCAATGCAAAAGCAAATAATTTTGGCAAACGAATTGATCTAAGGAAATTGTAAAATGGATTAAATTTGAGTGACGATTCTGTTTTCAACTTTGTAGATTTTGTTCTTGTGTGCAAAGAACTTAAGTTGTAAGTGTAAAAATACCTAAATTAGAATTAATTGATTTGCTGTTTCAGAAGCAAATATTTTCGACAAACGAATTGATGTTAGATAATTGTAAAATGTATTTAGTTTTTAAAGCGATACTCTTTTTGAAGTTAGAGAATTTTTACTGTGTGCAGAGTATTAAAATTGTAGTAGTACAAATACTCATATTAGTTAAATCAATGTGATCACTTGATTTGCGATTTCAAACCTTAATGTTTTTGCAAAGGAATTGATATCGGAAAATTGTAAAAAGAAATAAATTCGTAAACTGATTCTCGTTTCGAAAACATGGATTTGCAGGTGTGTGTGCAGGTATTTCAAGTGGTAAGTGTACATATATACCTTAATTTGCTTTATAAAACTCAAATATTTTTGCCAAACGAATTGATCTTAGAAAATTGTTTTCGGAAATATTGAGTCTGTTCTTGTGTGCAAAGAATTTAAAGTGTTAGCACCAAAAATATCAATTAGATACTCAATTGATTAACTATTTCAAAAGCAAATATTTTTGAGAAAGTAATTGATCTTGGAAAACTGTACAAAAAATTTAGTTCATAAAGTGATACTGATTTCGACATTGTCGAATTTTTCCTTGTGTGCTAAGAATTAATGTTGTAAATTTATAAATACTTATACTAGTTAAATCCATGTTATCACTTGTTTTACTTTTTCAAACCCAAACATTTTTGCCAAACGAATTGATCTTACTAAATTGTAAAATGGATAACGTTATTAAGCAGATTCCGGTTCGACAATATAAATTTTGTTCTTGTGTGCAGAGAAACAAAGTGGTAAGAGTACATATAGCAAAATTAGGATATATAAATAAGAAGTAATCAATAAACCCCAAATATTATTGTCATACAAATTGATCTCATAGAATTATAAAATGGATTTTGTTAGTAAGGCGATTCTGTTTTAGCCGATTCAGAGTTTGCTCTTGTCTGCAGACTTTCAAAATGCCTTAAAAATACTCCAATTTGAATATTTCTGTTAGATGTTGTCAATTCGTTTATTATATCAAACCCAAATATCTTTGCCAAACGAATTGATCTCGAGAAACTGTAAAATAGATTTAGTTCGTAAGACAATTCTCTTTTCGACATTGTTGAAATTTTCGCTGTGTGCAGGCAATTAAAGAAGCAGAAGTAAATATAACAAGTAAAAGCATGCTAAGTTCGGCCGGGCCGAATCTTATATAACCTCCACCATGAATCGCATTTGTCAATATCTTTGAATGGCTTTTTCAAATAGAAAAACACCAAATTGCAAATTTTGCCCATGAACATTCCACTAAGGAACAGGGGCAAACTTCTCACATATCAATGAGTGCAGTCCGATTCAAATGTTGCCAGCAGTAGGAGGGGAAAACCACCGCTGAAAATGTTTTTCTGATGGTCTCGCCAGGATTCGAACCCAGGCGTTCAGCGTCATAGGCGGACATGCTAACCTCTGCGCTACGGTGGTCTCCATAGAAAAACACCAGTTATAGAAAAACACTAGTCTTAGAAAAATACCACTTCCAAAATTTTAGGCAAATCGAGTAAATGCGCCCTTCAGAGGCTCAAAAAGTCAAACTGGGAGACAGGTTTATAGGGCAACTATATCAGGTTATATACAGATTTAGACCATACTTGGAACAGTTGTTGGAAGTCGTACCAAAACGACATATGCAAATTGGATAAGAACTGCGCCCTCAAGAAGCCCAAGAAGTCTAATCGGGAGATCGGTTTATACGGCGGCTATATCAGGATATGTACTGATTTATACCATACTTGACATAGTTGTTGAAAGTCAAAATAAAACACTTCTTGCAAAATTTCGCTCAAATCATATAAGAATTGCGCCCTCTAGATGCTCAAGTAGTCAAGACCCAAGATCGGTTTATATGGCAGCTATATCAGGTTATTAACCGATTTGGACCATACGTAGCACAGTTCTTGGAAGTCATAACGAAACACGTCATGCAAAATTTCAGCCACACGAATAGGAATTGTGCCCTCTAGAGGCTCAAAAAGGCCAATCAAGACCCAAGTTCGGTTTATATGGCAGCTATATCAAAACATGGACCGCTTTTGGACCATTTACAATCCCAACCGACCTACGCTTATAAAAAGTATTTGTGCAACAAACAGACGGATGGACATGGATAGATTCATGACAGTTAAGAATATATATACTTTATGGAGTCTTAGACGCAAATTTCGAAGTGTTACAATAAGAATGGCGAAATTAGTATACGGGGGTATACTAATTTCGTCATTCTTATTGTAACACTTCGAATCCTATGGTGGAGGGTATTAAAATTGAACAAAATTTCCAGTTTAAAGATTTCCTTAAGCTTTTATAAATAATTAATTTTTAATATTCGATTAGCCAGTGAAGTGCTTTAACAACATCCCACATTTATTACATTTTTTAAAACTTATATGTTAAGCTTTTTTTTTACTTATTGTTCTATAGCCGGACAAATATTCTGCATGGAATCGCAAAATTTGTTAGTTATAAATAAACTAATATGTCCAAAATAATCAATTTATCATAATTAGATATTTTTTAAACCCATTTTAAACTTCTTTGGTAGAAGTTTACGTTTTGTGACAATGAGAAATCCCGCCGAATTTTTATGGCGATAGGGAAACAAAATATTTACATTGCCTTAAAAAACGTTAATGCTAATAGCCATTAATTAATATATTTAAAATAAAACATATCTTGGCAATAATGTATGCAGTATGTAGTGTTTATGCTAACGGCTATGCTAACAAAAATGAACCAGAAAGACAACAACTTTAATTAATGACATTTCTTAAGAAAATCAGATATATTTAGCATAGCCTCAAAGCAGTAACCAAATACAAACACTTCTTAGGGAATATTAAACAGGTTTTATTATTAATAATAGACTAACGAGAAAATCGTATAACGAATGCTAACGAAAAGTAAAGACACCTTATCGAAACAGATACCATGGGAAATTTATCAAAAATTATAATATAAAAATAATAAAAAAAAAAAAACAAAACAAAAAAAAAAAAATATAGATCAAATAAATAAAGCTAAGGCTTTTGGATGGTATGCTGCTTGTTATTATTATAGTAGATATAGAAAGAAACAAAAACATACGAAACACCGCACAATACTCGTACTGTCTAGAAACAAAAGAAGCGTGCTTGCTGTAGCTTTGTCGCTGCTTGCCCATAATCGCTAAGATAGAAATCTATAAAAATTTGCTTGGTAAAAAAAAACAAACAGAAATACTACGTCAGAATAATCTTCAGACAACGGCTGCGAGACATTGTCTTAATGACATAAAATAAAATCAGGTTATACAACAAAATTTATTTAGAATTTGTTGGTGAAAAGAAAAATATAAATTTTGGGTGTGTGTGTGTCTTTAACAAAAAAAAAAAAAATCGACACAAAAAAAAACATGCAAATCTTAAAATATAACCAAATATATGAATACCCTGAGGGGGTCCATAGCCAACATGATGTACCAAAAATTTATGTATTTCTCTTTGCAATACGTTTTCAAGTTTTCAATTGCCCGCTCATTTTGCTGTTCACCAAATGTACTTGAAATTCGTAACAGAAACAACACCAAATAGGCAAATGAGCGACAATGACCCAGTCCATATGCCTGTCTGCCTGTTTTCTCTTATTTCTATGATTTTGCAGAATTTCTTAGATTTTTTGTTTTAAATTTTTTTCCTCCAGCAAAGGAACTTGGCAACAAAAAACCTCTTGGTTTGGTTTGTTCATATTAACACCCGCCTTGATTTTATTTCGGAATTTGTTAAACAAAAACTCCAAAATTTCACATACAAAAACACAGGGTTTGTATACACATACATTTGTTTATACTCATTTCAATGGCAGTCTTTATATGGAAAGCCCTCTACTGCACAGATACTCCCCCGATGTGCTCCTGTGATCCTATATGTGAGCCATATAATAAATTACTTAATCAGCAGAATTAAAACGAATCAAGTAATTCCATGTTGTATAGATATTGTACATTCAAGATATACAGAGAGTGTCAAAAATAAGTAAATTAATGTAATTTTTAGTTACGAAGGAATATAAAACAGTAGAAAATATAAACCCTGTTTATGTTATTTTTAAACTTAAGAAAATAATTTTAAAAATTTATTTTTAATGTGCAAACTATTTTTGACACTTACTGTACAAAGATTTTTAGTAGAAAAAAAAACTCTTTTGTATATAGTAATTTTCTATTCTATAAAATATTTTCCAAATCTATGATTTTCAGTTCCATTTTTGGAAAATAAATAAAAGATATGTATACACTCACAAAAATTTGTTTGTAAAAACAGCAGAAAGTCTGCTGGAAATCGGACAGCAGTAATTTTTTGCTAAAACAGCAAACATTTTCTGCTGTTCTTAAATTATGAAAAGTTAAAAAAAGTTAAAAAAAGCTTTATGACATAAATATTTCAAAAAAAATTGTATTCCATCTTATTTTTCAATTTTAGAAGCATTTAATTTAAAAATTTTTCAAAGTTTCTATACTTTGCTAATTTTTGATCGTATTTAAATAACAGCAGACAAAATAACTACCACTTGAACAAAAAATGAACGACCAAAATTGCCAAATTGTATTACTAAATTATAACGATTGCCTCAACTGTTGTCTCGAAGTTAAAAAATTTTGAATGGATTTATTAAAAAGTTCAAAAGTTTTCATTTAATATCAGCAAATAGTGTTTGCTGATATGTGCAGACCAATTTTTCTGGGTGTATATACACTATACAAGTAGATTACACTATACCATACACTCATAATACCCGTATTGTTATATGGAGGCAGTGCTTGGAGTATTTGAGAGAAAGATTCTTCGTAAAATATATGGACCAGTGAGTTGTACCATGAGTTGTATGAGCTGAATGACGTCGATAGCATAGTTACGCGCATCAAAATACAACGGCTGTGTTGGATAGCACATGTTGTCAGAATGGATGAAGAAGCTCCAGCAAAGAAGTCTTTTGAAGGCAAACTCGGTGGTATACGCAAACCGGGAAGACCAAAAGTCCGATGGAAAGATCAAGTGGTGGGAGACACCTCGAAACTTGGTGGTTGGAACGCTATTCTACGTTCGGCCAGTGGAGCTAATGTTCTGTCATAACCAATTAAAGTAATATATTTTTTTGACACTCACTGTAGACTACAATAAAGCAATGGCCTTTAGTTTTCAAATAAGATTTATTAACATTACTTTTGTATCCTTAATGTAAATGAACCAGACAATATTTTTTTCGATATTTATATATTAGTTACTTATTTTTGACACCTACAGTATATCAAAGCCCAAAGTTTATTTAAGGTTCAATAACCGTTGAAAAGACAAGTCAATATTTTTTTAACCACAAGATACATGAGCCAAAAAAAATCTCAAATAAACTGAATGGCATGAAAATTAATTATAAAAAAAAATATTCCTCGTCAGCATTCAAAATTTAAAAACAAATTTTGTTACCAGAAGGACAAAATTCTATTTTGAGAATTTAGAACTGTCTCGCAATGCTCGTCATATTAAAAAATAATAGAAAAATATAGACCAAGCACATCTGCCACCTTTTGAAAAAAGAGGAGAGTCTTTTTTAAGTACTTAAAAAATATATGTATTATTAAAGTTTGACACCAGGTTTGTTTATTATGAAGTGTTTTGGAGTAAAATACTTCACAAACTATATGAAAAATTCACCACTTTGTTACATGTTTTAAGGGTGTTTGAAGAAAAATTACTAAGAAGAAGGTGCTGCAGAGAAGTTTTTGAAGTGCTTGAGAGAAAAATACTTCAAAAATATTTTGAAGTGCTTGAGAGAAAAATACTCCAAAAATACTTCAAAACCCAGTAAAAGCGTGCTAAGGGCCGGGCCGAATCTTGGTAAACCACCTCCATGGATTCTGGTAAAAATTTATACAAAATAAATTTAGTTGAAGGGCATAATTTTACCCCACATACCAAACTTCTGTCAAACCAGCAAAAATTAAAGCTTTTACGAACAAAACAAGGATGATCGAGAGCCGGTATACATGGGAGCTATATCTGGTAATAGACTGATTTGGACCGTACTTGACACAGCTGTTGGAGGTCGTAAGAGAACAAAATTTTTCAGCCAAATCGGATAAAAATTGCGGCTTGTAAGGGCTCAAGAAATCAATTTGGGAGATCGATTTATATGGGAGCTATATCAGGTTATCGACCTATTTGGACCGTGCTTGGCACAATTGTTGCATGCAAAAATTCAAGCCAAATAACGGCTTCCAGAGGTTTAAGAAGTCAAATCGGGAGATCGGTTTATATGAGAGCTATATCTAAATCTGAACCGATATGGCCGTTTTGCAATTCCTAACGACCTACATCAATACTTAGTATTTATGCAAAATTACAAGCGGCTAGCTTTACGTGTTCGACTGCTATCGTGATTGTGACAGACGGCTTGATCGACGCAGATCCTCAATACGATCAAGAATATATATATATATACTTTATGGGGTCCTAGAGGAATATTTCGAGGAATGACTTGATTAGTATGCCCCATCCAATCGTGGTAGGTATAACAATTATATAATATTTTATATATTAAAATGTCTTGAAGGGATGTTCGAGAGAAATAATTGCATAGTAATTCCATAGTTTGAACTCTCGCACATAACTGTAAAGTGTTTTGGAGGAGTGTTAGAGAGAAAAATACTTCAAAAATAATTAAACATGTAATAACAATAATAGACTATAGAACACCCTTTGCGTGTGTGTCCCGCACTAGCAGTCGGAAGGAAATCCACTTTAGGTTCTCATTTCTTTGAGAACCCGTCTGATTTAGCAGATGTGAACATTCGCAAGTTATTGGGCTTTTTTAAAGCGATCTGGATAGTTCATCGGTAGGAACTAGAAGGTATCTTCCTTCTTCTGTTCCTGTGGTATCACAATGGACGAAAAAACGTCTAAGTGAGTCTGATAAGAGACGGCCATTACACCTTACCTATCCTAATAACAATAATAATGTAATATATGATGGGAGGACAACAAGGCGAGATCATTAACAAAATTTCAGTGGTGGTTATCCCCTCCTACTACGGGTAATACTTGTAAGGTAATATGCTATGTAAAAACGTCTCTCCAAAATAGGTGTCACACTACGGCACGTCATTCGCGCTTAGTAGTGGGCTATAAAGAGGAGGCCCCTTATTATTGAGAACTTCAATCGGACATCACTCATTGATATGTGAGAAGTTTGCGCCTGTTCCTTAATGGAATGTTCATGGGCAAATTTGCATTTGCAATGCTTGAGAGAAAAATACATCCAAAATAAGTTAATATATACACACCTTGTTCATATATATGTTTAAAATAATTTTTGTTTATTCTAAATACTTTTTGCACTTTTAGCTTTTTTTTTTTTTGCTTAATCAACCTTCGAAATTACAATATAAAAACATACACTTCCAATTTTTCGTTAAAAGCAGCAACAACAAAAATAGAACCAAAACAAAAATTTATAATGGAAATGAAAATCAATTGATAAGAGCCTCAGACACAGTACCCCTCCTCAAGAGTAGTAGTATTACTAGTAGGCAATAAGGCTGTTAGACACACCGAAAGACGGACAAGCAATTGTCGAATCATCGTGGATGTTTGAAAAAACAATTGCTGTCAGAGTTGTTACACATGCCGCCGTGGCGAACACAGATCACCGCTATCAAACAAATTACTTTCGACGTCAGACATCGAACTCGAAAGAGCCCCAAAAGCATAGACACAGGCAAATAGATATTTTTTTTTATAAAAGTAATTTGAGAAAAAAAAAAACAAAACTTAGATATACAATTGTTTGTTTATACTACAATAATTTTAATTTAAATAGACAGAATGTCGATAGGTGCTATGGCTGGCAAACCAGCATACTGTGATCTTTTTGGATGGGTGGAAACCTAAAGTCCCCAGCAGAAGTTTTGCAAAATCAATGTGAGGCAGCGCGCAACGATCGATTGATTTGATTGTGATGTCAATAGTATGTTAGTTGTGCCGTTTGATTATAAACATAGAAACAAACACACGCATCATTTGAATGGAATGATAAAATTCACTTTAATTCATTTTTAAGGCTGAGATTTTGGTGTTTGGCGGACTTATGATGGTCGATTTTTAAATTAATTGCTTGTAAACAATTAATTTTCAATTTTATTGTTTGGTTTACGATGTTGTGATTGTTGTTGTTGTTGGAGGGGTTATAGTAAAATAATTAAAGAAAGTATAAAATTGACATCATAGTACTTGCAAACTCTTAATAAACGGAAATAAAACGGAAACGCCATCTGCTGGCAACTTTATGAGAAAAAAAAGATAATATTAAACAAAATTGGAAATTTTTGATATAAGCTATTTTTTTAAAAAATTTTAATTTTATAAAAGAAAATTGACAAACGAAATTTTTTAAGAATTTAAAAAAAAATTGAAAAAAGTATTTTTCCCAGAGTTTTGAAAAAAAGGTCTAAATTTGGTACTAAAAGGTAAATGGTACCAAAAACAGTATATCGGTACTTAATAGCCTTATAAGGATGGACAAATAGTATTTGCGCAAAAAGTACCTTTTTGTAAGTTTTTGGAAAGTACCCTTTTTGTACTCTTTTTGAAAAGTACATTTTTGTACCATTTTTGAAAAATACTTTTTTGCACCTTTAAGGTGCCATAACATATTGTTTTTAATTTCCATTAAAATTATCATTTAATGATTTTTGTGAGTTTATATTATAATTGCAATTTGAAAGTTTTTAGACTGGTACCAAAAGTAGTACTCTATTTAAATTGTTACAAAACATTAGAAGTTAAAATTGTTTTAACCAAAAAAATATGAATAATATCAAAAAAGTTACTGTTTAAAAAGCGATAAACTTGTCAACCAGATTTTCACGAGAGACTACTAAAAACTAGAAACTCTTAATCACTATAAACATCTGCGTCCTTCTTGGTACCATGATGGTACTAAATATGGTACACCAATGCTGAAATACCTCAAAATTAAAAAAAATAGTGTTCCAAATAGTGACCTATTATAAATATTACAAAAAATCAATGAAAGTTTTAACGACGACCTTTTTGGTACCAAAAAACATACGAAATAGTACCAAATATATATATAATACCGCATCAGAAAAAATAAAAAAAAAAAACTTTTCAAATGTATCGAGAGGACTACCAAAAATATCATCTCTTAGAAAAACTACATACAGTTAAGATACAAATTTGTACCGAAATAGTACGCCGATACCAAAACCCTTAAAGAGGATTGATATTGTGTTCACAAAACGTACCTTATCAAAAATTTATTGTATATTTTATAAATATTATAAATTTTTTTGATGAATGGGTATTATAATTTTTTTCGATGATTTTTTTAAGAACTGACCATTTGTACGTTAATGGTGCCAAAAATAGTACCCTATATGAAGATTTTAAACATTATGGACATATCACTGAGCAGAGCAGGAAATAGTAAAAATACTATCCTTTCAGAAAAATTTAAAGATGATGGTGGTTTGAAATCTGTACTTTATGGTACCATGAAGGTACAAAATGGTACTAAAAATAGTACCCCAATTTCCAAAAACAAAAAAATTGATAGATGCATTCAAAAACTACATTGTGGTGCCAAAATACATTCGAAACGTAGACAACAATTATCCTCTATTCTAATGAAAAGGTCAGGTCAGAGCAAAATGGTACCACACCAAAAAATATAGTGAACTATAGAGAGACCCAAAAAATGTGCCAATTTAGTTTCGACATTTGAACTGCAAGAAAATATTTAAAACCCCCTCTCAAAACCCAAATTAATTATTCTCCCAGGTGAAAAGAAAACAACAACAATTTTCCTATTGCTTGGCGTGCCCAAAATATGAAAAATTTTCCATTGAATTTCAACACCCAAACGGCAATAAACGACAACGACAATGTGAATCGTAAATAAAAGACCTTAAAAAAAAGTGATTTGTAATTTTTGCTAGTTTCACTGCTAGCTAAAAAACGAGAATGCGGGTAGAATTTTAACATACATTCAACAAGCTAAATATAATTAAATAACTGTTAAATGTTTAAATTAAAAGCTATGAAACTATAGGCGGCAAACAGTAGCAGTAGTAGCAGCAGCAGCAGTAAAATCAGCAATACTGCCAAGCAGGTTCTACTACATAGAGTGTTCAGCTATACACTACACCACACTATGCAGTACATAAATTTGTACATTCCAAACGATGAACTTGAAAATCAATTTACAAAGTCGCCCGTCCGTTTGAGTTCGAGAACGTAACCAAAATCATACAAAAATCTAACTGCCTGACAACAACAACAGTAGGTAAAGGCAACAATAATATTCATTCTGGCGCATAAAGCCCAGCACAAAAGCAAATAAATCATTTTCAAAGTAGACAACGACTTTTTTGCATCTGTGTGAGTGTGTGTGTTTTGTGTGTTGGGTAGTATGTGTAATTTGTATTTTTGTTTAACAAATTTGTATGTAACATAAAGTGAATAGAATTTATTTTAACTATATATGGGAACACCAACAATAGAATCCAATTTAAATATTTTGTCATATAAATCAGTGAGGGAAAACTCTGGCGAAAAGTATGGCAATGCCGATAGCAAAGGGGGTTAAGGTATACTATATGGTCCATCGAGATGAACATTTAATTTAAAAAGCCAAGACGAAGAGTTTTGATGCCGTTAGATTATTAAAGGTGTTGAGAATATACCTCTGTCTACTCACAATTAGATTAAGATTGCAGCAAACCGGCATAAATAGGGCAGCTGGAACCGATGGGTTACCGCCTGAGGTACTTAAGACTATGACCGACACATTGGTAAGGCGTTTGTTTAACAAACTAAAACTAGATATTGAAGGTTTTGAAAGAAAACTGCTGGCTAAGCATAATAATGCCAAGAATACTCGGCATAAATATGGCAGCTGGATCCGATGGGTTACCGCCTGAGGTACTAAAGACTATGGCCGACACATTGGTGAGGCGTTTGTTTAACAAACAAAATTAGATATTGAAGGTTTTGAAAGAAAACTGCTGGCTTAGCACAATAATGCCAAGGATACTCGACATAAATATGGCAGCTGGAGCCTATGGGTTACCACCTGAGCTATTAAACCCCTCAGACGGCAAATTAATGAGGCTTTTGTACAATAGAAAAAGGTTTGCATTAGATTTGAGAAGTTAGAACTAAGCTCAGCAAAGAATAGAGGATTAATTAAAGTATGTTCTGACGGTGTTTTGTGAAAACCACTGTTAATAGGATGTGATGTTAAAGGCCTGTTCAGCCCGGATTAAAGAAATGCGTGAGCGCCTATGACGCCGATCACCTGGGTTCAAATCCCGGCGTGAACATCAGAAAAGTTTTCGTTTTCAGCAGTGATTATCCCCATAGATATGCTGGCGATATTTGTAGGGTATCCCGTTCAAATCCTGTCGACATTTGTAAGGTATCCAGCCATGTTAAACCTTCTCTTACAAGTGGTGTTGTTAAGCCATGACGTCGTTGATATGACAGAAATAGCATCTTCATGGAAAATTTATGTATGTATGAAAAGACTTTTAAAGTACCCATAGTAATACACATGGATTGTTCGAAAGAGTAATTCTCAGTTACGCATTGGAAGGTCGAATACTACGACTTTAAGGTAGTCAGGGACATTATCTAACTTGGAACTATCTTAAACAAACTAAGCATCATCTATGTGGTTTTGGTAGCCACATTTTCATGTGCAGGTGTTGATACACGTCAAGCTCCTGTGGGTGAGCAAGCTCGTTCCGGATCGCTGCGGGAATAGTTTGGCCATTGGTTATGTAAAGACGCCTTGTCATATCGAGCAATATAGGTACTCAATATTTGGGCATGGGCGCATGGCCACTCACTGAGACTCTCCGCTCGATACCGCTGAATGTCCACGACTACCGTTGCAGCTACTCCGTGTGGAGTATTCCACTATCCGCAACATATGGACGCGCCCGGTAGCTCGCAGTTAAGCTTCTCCTGACAGCAATGAACACCACACAGATCGGACTTGAACGTTCCAGCCTGTATTCCGTGCTCGGATAGCTGTGAGTACCATATATGAGTTACATGGGAGTTATTGCGAAATTTTTAAAAGCAGAGATAATAGTACATGGAGTGTTCGAGAGAGGAACTCTTGCTCAAGAGGGCATTGAGGAAAAATGGAAAAGTTATGTAACTAACCATCATTATACAAAGCCAAACACAATTTCAGGGATATTAAGATCAATATGTCAATTGAGTTCTTCTTTAGGCTGAATAAACATTTTGGAGCCAGAGGTGAGAGTATGTGGAGTGTTCAAAAGAGAAATCCCCCACTTGGCTATCAAAGAAAATGGTCTACAAAACACTGATACTTCTTGTGCTCGTATATGGTTCGCATTTGAAAGCAGATGAGGTAGTTCTAGGAGTGTTTGAGAGACTACTATGTGGCAATCTGCATTAAAAGATGATAATGGAGTCGTATGAATCAAAAGCAGCGTAAGCTGACATTTGAAAAGGTTAATTGCTTTGTTGTTAGAAAGATCCTTAAGCTGAAAATTGCTTAAAAATCAAGAAGCTGGTGATGATTCAAGCAGGCACCACCACTGTGGTACAAGGTATTATAACTTTGTGCGTTTGTTTGCAACGCTATGAAGAAGAAGAGTTAGACTCATTGATAAGCATACCGATCGGCTTAGAATCACTTGCTGTTTCGATTAATTTATGGCCGTCTGTCTGCCTATCCATGTTTTCTTGTGATCAAGGTACAGGTGGCATTTGTAGTCCGAATGACGTAAAATTTTGCAAGTCACTTTTTGGGTCCAAGCATGAACGCTATTGATTTTGATCAAATTTTTTGATTAAATTCGATCAGATTTAGATGCAGTTCCGATATATATCTTTCATCCGATATGGCCTAAAGGGGCTATGGTGCCACCATTTTGGTCCAATCTTTACGAAATTTGGGATGAGATGTTTTATTTGATGTACCAATACATGTGTAAAATTTCATAAAAATCGGTCTAGATTTAGATATAGCTCCCATATATATCCTTCAACCGATATGGCCTTTTTAGGCTTTAGTAGCCACAATTTTAATCCAATCTCTACAAAATTTTACATGAGATGCTTTATTTGACGTCTCAGAATGTGTACAAAATTTTATCAAAATCGGTCCAGATTTTGATATATCTCCCATATATATCTTTCATACGATATGACTTTTTTGGTCCAACCTTTACAAAATTTTGCATGAGATGTTTTATTTGACGTCCCAATGTTTGCAAAATTTCATAAAAATCGGTGAAGATTCAGACATAGCTCTCACATATATTTTTCATCCGATATGGACTTTGTAGGCTGTAGTAGCCACAATTTTGGTCAGATCTTGACAAAATGTTTCTTGATGATATCTCAAGGTGCTACATCAGAAATAGTCTTTTTTAGGCTGTAGTAGCCAAAATTTGGGTGCTATCGAAAAAAAAATAATCTTCTATTCGATATTTCAATGGGCATGCAAAGTCTGACTAGATTTTGACTTAGGTTCTGTGTATTAAAAGAAGAACGTACACTCATTGGTGTACGGTGGTTTATAGTCGGCTTCACTTGAATCTTGCCTTTCCTTAGAGGTTGTGGATTGTTTTTTATATAAAAATTTATAAAAAAATTTGTTAATATGTTAGTCATTATCTTTGAATTTGCTGACGGCTTTAAGGTATTTCTTCCCCGAAACATTTTAATTTGATTCCAATTAAATAGAATTTCTATTAAAATTTCACGTTTCCATTTGTCTGCTATTATTTGACAATCGTTTCTTGCTATCACCGACACAGACAATCAATTCATCAGAAATACTTCAAAGTCATGAAAGGGGATTCCAAGCACAGCTGAGAGCTCAAGTTGAATAAAATGCATAATCAGGCACATGTGATTCGGTTAAAGCCGGTTTTGTGTTTTCGTTAAATTGACTTAAAGTTTGTTGTTGTTATGCTTTGGCTGTAAGTAATTTGAACTGCAATGGCCAAGAGAGTTTATAAACAATACAAGGGGATTTCCCCCTATCCATACTGCCAAGGAGGGAGGAGGAGATAGCGCTATATGAATATTAATTAACCATAAACACTCATGTGGGGCACTCCATGGCTTAAGGTAGGTAAAATCTTAAAATCCAAACATTTTGATTGATTTTGTTACAAAAAATCCCCTTAATTTGTTCCCTAATCTTTTTACAACACTTAAAGCTCAAGCTGTAAGAGTGGATAGAAAAAATGTTTGAAAGATTTTTGTGCGTACGCTAGGTGGTATGCTGGGGGGGAGTTATAAATTACATTAAATTTTATTTGGTTGTATTGTTGTTTACTTGTATGGGGAAGGCTTTTATGAGCACAGTTTGTTGTTTGGTTTATTGGTTTCATCTGGTTTGAAAACTGGTTAAAACTCGAATATGAGAATAATCACATTTTTTTCCTGTGTTGTGTTGGAGGAAAGAAGACATGTATTTTGATAATAATAATAATCATGATTTGTTATGGTTTTTGTTTCTGTTTTTTTCTTCTACTTTTTTGGGGAATAGTATTTTTTTGCCCATTTTATTCCTTTGGTTTTGTCCGACATTTATTTTTATCATTTTGTGGCGTGCCAGTGTCTGGCCGGCTGCATTTGGTAAATAGTCATCGAAAAGTGTTTTGTTGATATTTATTTTTGAAAAGAGGAAACCAAATTGAAAATAACTTTCCATTGGGCATTGTGTGTTAGTCGCGATTCGGTGTGTGCACTCAATGTCATGTTATCTTAACCCACATAAGGAAACAGGCCAATTGTTTATAATAATTGGGTTAACCTTTTCTTAGATGGGGGTGTATGAGAATAAAGGGGAAAATTTTTTTGAAAAAAAAAAACAAAAATTTAAATTGACTTTAAAAATAAATTAAAAATTTTAGAATCTCTAAATACAAAATTCTTAAATTTTAGGGGGTAAAATCTTCGGTACCATGACGGCTGGCCGTCCATTACTTTTTCTTATTTTAATGAAATTTCATAAATTGATCTTTATATGGATGGTATAATTAATAAGGAAATCTGAAGAAATATGTAAATTTTTTGTAAAGGAAAAATTTTAAAGAAATACATTAAAAAAATATTTCTTTTTCTGTAAAAATTTATAAAATCTAAAGCAAAAATTATTATTTTAAAATTATTATTTTTTTTTTTTTTTTGGAATTCTTTTCCTATTATTTTATTTATCTTCTATTATTTGAAATCTTGTATCTTTTTATACTCTACACCATAGAATGGGGGTATACTAATTTCGTCTTTCCGTTTGTAACATCTCGAAATATTCATCGTCATGTCATTTTAAGTCCATCTAGTTATGCGAAACTGTTTGTCTGTCTGTCCTTCAGCCTGACGAAAGCACGCTAACTTTCGAAGGAGTATAGCAAGCCGTTTGAAATTTTGCATAAATACTTCCTGTTAATGTAGGCCGGTTGGGATTGTAAATGGGTCAAATAGGTCCATGTTAAGATATAGCTCTCATGTAAAACGATCTCCCGATTACATATCTTGAGCCTCTAGAGAGCGCAATTCTTATATTATTTGGCTGACATTTTGCGTTACGACTTCTACTATGTCTGAATTGGTACAAAACCTGATAAAGCTCCGATATAAACGATCTCCCGATTTTACTTTTTAAACCCCTAAAATACATAATTCTTATTTAATTTGATTGAAAATTTGGACAACGACTTCTTTTATGACCTTCAACATACATACGTGCCAAATAAGAGCTGAATATCTATTATCCAGGTTGTTGTTGTTGTAGCAGTGTAATATACACTGTGGTGGCAACCCTTGCCCATGAAGAACTCCATCGGGTCAATTCCGTGCGTACAACCGGCTGCCATGGGATTGTGCGATCTTGGGATCCTGGTATACCTTCCATACAAACCGATCTGAAGATTCCACTTTTTAAGCCGCCAGATGGCGCAATTCTCATCTAATTTGGCTGAAATTTTGCACAAGAACTTTTTCTTTGACTTTCAATATACGTGTCAAGTACGGTCTGGATCGGTCCATAACATGATATAGCTCCCATATAAACCCATCTCCCGATTTTACTTCTTGAGATGCTATAGGGCTCAATCATTATCCGATTTGGCTGAATTTATGCACAAGGACTATGACTTTCAACGTACCTTGCCTGGTCTGAATCGGTACAAAACCTAATATAGCTCCCATATAAACCCATCTCCCGATTTTACTTCTTGAGATCCATATTGCGCAATTTTTATCCGATTTGGGCTGAAATTTTCTTCTTTTATGGCCTTCAACATGCGTGCCGTGTATGGTCTGAATCGGACCATAAATTCCTATCCATTATCCTTTGTTTTCCCATAAAGAGATACCGATTTCATTGAAATTCGGCATAGTGAGTTTTTAGGCCCGCCGTTATCCGAACCGAAGATGGTCCAGATCGGAACATGTTTGTATATAGCTATCATATAAACCGATCTGCCGATTTTGGGTCTTAGGCTTAAAACAGGCGAATTTCTTACCCTATTTCGTTGAAATTTAAAACAGTGAGTTCTATCAAGATTCCCAACATTTGTACCGAATATGGTCCAGATCGAGTTATATTTAGATATAGCTACCATAGAGATCGATCTTCAGCTTTAGGTTCTAAAGACCATAAAAGGCGCATTTATTCTCCGATTAAGCTGAAATTTGAAACAGTGGGTTGCACAAGGGACCTAAACATCCGACCTTAATATGGTGTATATCGGACCATATTTGAATACAGTTGCCATATAGACCAATATGCCGACTAAGGGTCTCAAGCCAATAACAGGCGCATTTATTACCGGATTTCGTTGGAATTCAGAACAGTGAGTTTTATTAGGTCCCCCGATATCCGAACCAATGATGGTCCAGATATGAATATATTTCGATATAACTGCCATATAGACCGATCTTCCTATTTTGGGTCTTAGGCCTATAACAGGCACATTTATTACCCGATTTCGCTGAAACAGTGAGTTGTATTAAGACTTCCAACATCTTTGCCGAAAATGGGCCATACCGGGCTATTTTGAGATATAGTTGACATAGAGACCAATCTTCAGCTTTAGGATCTAAAGACCATAAAAGGTGCATTTGTCCTCCGATTTTGCTGAAGTTTCAAGCAGAGAGCTGCTTTAAGATCCCGACGTCCAACCCAAATAAATGTATTTCTGAAATTATTTTTTCTAACAATTAATAATTGTTATATCTACAATCCATGAAGTATAATATTTAGAAATTCTTTATCTTAATAAAATTTTAATATTTTCTATATAAGACTTCAACTCACTCTTCATCCTCATCTACGTTCATATTGTTTTTATATTTTCTCAATGAATCACATAGAGATAGGAAACTTTACTGAGACATCATAATTAGCCTGCACTATTGAAATAGTTTGTGGTCACGCTATAAGAAAAAAAAAAAAACACAAAAATACCTACTAGACCACTAGAGTTCAAATATAAAATACCTAGTCACGTTTTATTAATGATAGTACATAATTTTTTCAATTTGCAAAAGTAACATAAATATTTAAACAAAAAAACCAATAGAAATAAAATTTTGTTTATTGTATTTTTCTTAGAAATTTTAACAAAGCTTTATATTGTGGTTAAATCACTAACCCTGTCATAATGTCAGCTTTGTGAGTTCATTGAAATCGAAATGCAATCACGTGGTGGCAGTAAAATTGAATAATGAAAGAAAAAAAAATTTTTTTTTGAAACTTCCATAAAACTGGTTTCGATAACGAATAGCGTATTACATGGATGTAAAATGAGATACACATATATAAAAAAAAAATATATATATACATATAAGGCCATAAATCTGAAAAAAGATACTTTGGAGAAATATGATGCAAATGTAGCAACTTTTCTCTAATATCAATAAAAGATAATCAATCAGTCCAATTATTTAAAACGTAACGTTATTATTCAATTAATGAAGACGTAAAGTGGCATAACGTTACATTCATTTTTAATTTGAATGGAATGTTACAAAACGTTGAGGTAATGATAAGTTCGGTTTTTGGTAAATACCAAGAACTTACAATAAAATTTTTATTCAAACGTAACATAACGTTATGAATGTTAAGTAGATTTTTTACATGTGTATCATAAGTGGACCAAGGAATCATTTCCAAACAGAGGCGAGTCGATACAAAAACTATACATTATAACTATTAATTTTCTTATCCAGTTACTCAAAACGTAACGTGGGTTAATGCATTTAGTTTTTAATTTCAAAGTGTCTGGACGCATTTTTATTGACTTTTAGTTGCCCTATTGGAAATAACGAAGTTCCAGTCGATACAAAAACTATAAACTATAACTATAAATTGTCTTGCCCAGTTACTTAAAACGTAACGTAGGTTAATGCATTTCATTTCATAGTGTCTGGACACATTTTTATTGACTTTTAATTGCCCTATTAGAAATAAGAAATTCCTAAAATAAACCCGAATTTCTTTTTTTTTTTATTCAAAAAATTTCCTTAGAGTTGATATATCAAATCATTTTCTGTTTGTTTCTTTATCGCAACAAATATTTAAATTTTTTCCTAGATACATTATTATTATTTTCGTTTTTGCTTAGTGTTTTAAGCTTTTACGATGTGCCATAATAAAAATGTGCACATCAAGATAATTGTTAATATTTAGGAGAAGGTTGAGACAATGACAGCAACAAATACAAAAAAATAGATATATATGCATATAAGATAATAAGTAAGGGAGAATAGGAATAATTGCTTAATACTTAATGTGATAATGATAATGAAAACGAAGAAACATAAAAAATAAAAATTGTACAATATATATAAGCAAAGAAAACAAAGCACCATACTAACCTGATCATTCATTTCGATGTGTGTTTTTTTGGTTTAAGTTCTTGCAAAACTATAAATAATACTGGAAATTTTAATGAAAAAAACAAAAATATACAAAACAACCAATTCGAAAAAGTTAAAACAAAACGAATATTATGCAATCTGAAGGATATGAAGGAAAGAAAAAAAAAACATTTATGAAAACTGCGAGAGGGTTTTTTTTCAAAAGCCTTAGGAGAGCAAAGTTTTCGCTTATGCCACATCATCATCACCACCACAACAATCAAAAAAAGGCTGTAGTAATTTTTCAACATTTGTTTAAGAGAGTTAAAACAATTGCGAGAGCGAAACACACTGAAGAGAGTTGCTAAGCTAAAAGGAGGATAAAAAGGGCTAATATTGAAAATAAATCATAAAATGTATAAAAAGTTTATTTCGGTCTTTAAAAAAGATTTTTCTTTTTTTTGCATATAAAATCCTGCAGAAAACACAGCTGTTCCCCGTATCTGTGTTAATGATTATCGATAATCGATAACAACAGCTGCCACAACATGTCATTTCGTTGCCTTAAGTTGGCGCCACACACACACATTCAATGACGTTAGGCATTTTTAGGGCACACATATGCAAGTGTTTAACCTTTAGAGAACTTAAAAGAAACCGCTATGCACTTGCATATGCAATAAGAGAGAGTGGCAGAGAGAGAGAGAGGTGGAGGGCAAAACAAAATGCTATAAAGGTTTATTTCTTTATTTAAGTAAAAAAAATATTCATTTAAATAAAAGGTTTAACCTTTTATATTTGCAATATTGAAGGCTGTTAAAGTTTTACTTGCATGCAAAAATTCAATAGTGAGAGAGAGTGAGTAAGAGAGAGAGAAAGAATATTTGTGACCACTGGAAGCACAGTTCGGTAAATAAGTAGAAAGAGAGAGAGAGAGCAACTGGAAAAATATTACCATAAATAAACTTTCGATTAGTTACATAAACTACTGAATTTAATATTTTTTCCAAGAGAAAAATTAATTTTTATATAAAGATGGCAATACGGTGTTGTCACAATATATAAATATTCATATATACACTTTGTAAATTTTTCAATGTTTACATAACATACATAGGCGAATACTGTGATACACGCAAGCCTGGGGCCAAACTCTTATGTAAAAATCAAGTGGTGAAAGACATCTCGAAGTTTGCTATCTGAGATAGGAGAATGAGCGCAGAAGATAGTGCCGTTTAGAAATCTTTTCTTGGTTCGGGTATTGGGACAAATGCTCTGTAATAGCCAATTAAAGTAAAGTAAGCATACATATAGGACGGAATATCTGACTTGGATTTTTCGGGTTACTGAGAGCGCACAACAAGCCGATTATTGGCTTAGCTCTATGTCCAAAGTGGCATGGGACGGGTTATTATGTGTACCCTCTTTTCAACCTTACCTAACCTATATCGTATTTGTATATCGTGCTTGCGTCAAATTAGTCAGCACGTAACGCAAGTAGAAACTTTTTCAAAATAATCCCAAAACATATATTTCCATCCTCTACAAGTAAGAATGTGCCAAGTTTAACACAAATTACAGCTTCGAAGGTTTCAAGAAGCCAATACGGAGGATATTTTATGGGTAGTAGTATCGAGTTGCAAGGAATTCCCGGCACATTTTTTCAGGTTATTGAGAGCGCATCGGCTTGCTGGCTTAACTGTATGTCCTAAGTGGTCCCATGCCACTTTTCATATGTGTACCATCTTTTTTAACCTAACCTATATCGTATTTGTGTATGGTACTTGTTTTAAATTAGTCAGTACGTAACGTAAATACAAAATTATCAAATAATTCCAAAACAAATATTTTTATTCTAAGCTAATGAGAATGTGACAAGTTTAGCACAAATTAAGGTTTGAAGGTTTCAAGAAGCCAAATCGAAAAACTATGATGAATCCATTTAAGCCTTATTTGGTGTGGTTTAAGTTAATCAGTAGTTTAAGTTAATCAAAGTTTTTCCAAATAATTCCAAAACAAATAAAGGTTCGCAATGGCTTGAATATTGCAAGAAAGATTATTCGAGAGATATATTGGAGCAATGAAGAATTGTCTCTCCGAGTTCAAGCAATTTATTTTAAGCGGTATAATTTACACCAATAAAGGGAATCTGTGCAAACTTTGCTGCCGATAGCATTATTTGTTCCAGCGCTATCGTGATTTTGATATATAGCTTGATATGGTTGGATCCACTTAAAACGTTATGGTGATCCAAAATATTTTTGCTAAACAGAGTCCCAGGAGAATACTTTAATCCATCGAAATGATTGGATTTATAATTCAACATCTTGTGAAGGGCTTCAACAGATTCTTACATATTTAGCCGAATGAATAGCATGCCTCAGGGTTATTGCTCTTGTAAAGTGGTTATACATGGCTGAAATTGACAAGTGAGGAGAGTTTACCTACAGCTGAGAAATCATAGAATGGAGTTCTTAAATAATGGTGAACAATGTGTAGCAAATATTACAAATCACCAAGAGAGAAATGTCAGTTTGAACACATTTTGTGCATGACATGCCAACATCTGTGTGCACATTTTTGATCACGCCGAGTTTGTTTCTGACAATTTGCAAATTTGCCCATGAATATTACATTAAGGAACAGCGACAAACTTTTGACATATCGCTGAGTGCTGTTCTATTCAAGTTAAAGCTGAATTGTAAGAGGTCTCCTTTTTGTAGCCTAGTCCGCCAAGTCTAGAACAACACCTCTTTGGAGAGATTGTTTGATTTTTGGTGTGTAAGCATGGATTAAGTTTAAAATAAGTTTGCTTTCTTCGTTATAAAGAATTTGAAGATAAAAATGCATTTTTAGTATGTTTTAGGTTAGTTTTATGATGATATGAATATGGAATATTATTTCAAATTCTTTACACTTTAGAGTAAAATCTGGAGAAAAAAACAGTAGTACTTTGGGGACATAATGGTTAAGGCCAAAAACTGTGAAGAAGCTATTTTATGTTATTTTTCGACTGATATAAACTTGATATACCTATTTAAAACCCTATAGTGCTTAACCGTAAAAGCTACGCTGTAGAAAAACTAAAAATTTTTGCCACTTTGGGGACATATAATTGTTGAGGATTAATTTTTTCGATTAATCGATTATTCGTAACCTTGAAAATGAAATATTTTTCAAACAAACAAATATTCAAATAATTTATAACGGTTAAAGGGTTAATCCTTTTGATGTTAAAACAGCTTAAAAACATATGAATGGTGTCATTTGCCCGCATATTTTCAATGAATTGGACCCTATTGGGGAAAATTTCATTCGATTGGCATCGACCGTCTGTCGAAATCACGGTCGAACGAATGAAGATATTCACTTGAAATTTTGTACAGGTACTTTTTTATTGATGTACAATAGATATTTAGGTATTGCAAACGGGCCACATGGTGCGGAGATTAGCATGTCCGCCTGTGACGCCAAACGTCTAAGTTAAAATCCCGGCGTGAACATCAGATGGCTACATTTATGAGGTATCCTGCCATGTTAAAACATCTCTACCAAGTGGAGTCGCTATGCGGCACGCTCTTCGGACTCGGCATTCAAGTTTATGAAAGGAGGCCCCTTGTTATTAAGCTCAAATTTTAATTGGACAGTACTTGCATTGATATTAGAGAAGTATCCCCTGCTCCTTTGCGGAGTGTTCATGGGAAGTTTAGATTTGATTTCTTGAGTCTCTAGAAGCCTAACCATTTGGCTGAAATTGTGTTCGTAATAGTTTATTATGACTCTTCAAATCGGCCGACAACTTCATGTAGGTCCTATATAAACCGATATTCCTATTAGTCTTTTACAATTTTTTCCTGATTTGGGAGAAACTACACACATGCCTATCAACAAAGTACATTTTGTGGACATTTTCAGCAGAATCCATGATAGTGCGTTGCCAAGATTTTTGTTACTTCAGATTAGTCAAATATTTGACCCAACTTGTTTGTAATTTTTACCCAAAATATGTAAAATTTGTACATTCTTGATTTGGTATTCTCACATTAGATGTTGTTTGTTCAAAAACAAATCAAAATTTTGGACAAATAAAATGTGTCTAATTTGAATACAAATCAAGAATGTAAGAATTTGACATATCTTGGGCAAATAGGATAAATCTAGTTGCGTCAAATATTTGACTAATCTGAACCTACCTTTAGCCGTAATATTTATCGGCTTTTATCCTAAGTAAGAATTTTTTTTTGAGTTTTTTCCAAATTTTTTACTTCATTCCAGTTATATGACTACTTTACGATTATGTAATTCGTGGAAAATTTGTTTAATGCTCCACTTTTTATTTTTTCACATTTGTGAAAGAGAGTTCGTTGCCTTTGGATTCATAACGATATGGAAAAAAGGATAAAGAGAAGTGAAGTTTTAGTACAGGATTAGGTAAGACAAAAATCTCTTTTTTTATACCGATTTTCGTAAAACGAGACTTACATAACATTTAGAAGAATGTATGGCCATATTTGTTAAATTAATTTAAGGAAATCAAGGGAATAAACTTAATTTTAATGTCGTTAAATTCTCAAACATTCAAGCATTTCATATAAAAGGAGAAAAACTGAAAATTACATAAAATAATTATTTGCTGAATTTATGTAAGGGAATGTGATTATGGAAGCAAATGTGAAATAGTTGAAAGCTTTTTTTTTGCTGAGAGCATTGTAAACTCTCATTTCCTTTTTTCCTCCTTCTTTTTTCTCTCTTTAAGCGTGGTAATGCTACCTCAAGTTTCTTAATACTAAAACAGTTAAATATGGGCTTTTAGTTTTGTGAGAAGTTATGCTTTTAGCATAAAAATCTCTTGCCTTTATTTAGAGTTATACTGATTTGAGAAACAAATAGTTGCAATACGTTTTCTCCTATGAGGAAAAAATGAGGCAATGTGCCTCCGCGGCTTTCGCTCTCATCCTCTCTTTGAGAAAAAATAGTTCCAATACGTTTTCTCCTATGAAAAAATTTAAAGCTCTGAGTCTCCATGGCTCTCTCTTTCTATTTTCAACATCACAATAAAGTATGTTGGTTTAAGTTTAGCGCTCTCTTCTTGAATATGGATGTAAGAGATTGAAACCAGTTATACTCTCTCACTTTAATCTATACATTGAGTAGTGTTGTCACACATTTGGTGCTTTTCCCACTCTTTCTTTCTCTTCTAGCAAGAGCTTTATGTCACTTTGATATAAAGCTAAATGGTAGTTTTAAAATCATTGGCAGACTTGAAAAACCGAAGGGTGAAGTTTACGAATTTAGTTTCCTGCAGGTATAATACCTTATAAAAAAAAGGTCATAAAGATTTAGTTTTGGCACTTATTGATGAGGGAGGTCATGGAATTGCACTCTTCTTAGTGACTGGATTTTAATTTCATTCGATGAAGTTGGATTTTTAGTTGTTATTTGCAAGATTTTTAAACTTTTATCAAAAATTAAAAAATGTACTAAATTTATCATTTTGATAAATAGGTATCTTTGAAAATAATGATAAACGATTTGCTCGTTTTTTTTTTACTTTTTTAACTTGGAAGAAGCCAATTAGGGCTGCAGATTTGGAGCGGGATTTCTTTGATTTTTAAACTTTTTTTTATAAAACAATCAAAAAAAATTATCTAAATTTATTATTTGATAAATGGGTATATTTGATAATAACAATATACGATTTGCTCTTTTTTTGAAATTATTTGACCTGTGAAGAAGTCAATAAGAGCGGCTAATTTGGAGCAGTATTTCTTTGATTAGGGATTTTAAAATTTTACAAGTTAAAACTTTAACAAGTTTTAAACTTTAGAGGTGGCATTAGGCAATCATTTTTTAATCTGGAAATTCAACCATTAGACCCAGGATTCACTGAATAAGGTTAAGCCAAGCGATTAGCCGATATACTTTTTTTTAATATTTGGCAGTACTTGGCATTGAGGATGTCAACTTGTTCTCTTTTTACATTCATTCTTTGTTTACGTTTTCTCCTATATGATGACATTTTCAATCGTCAGATTTGACATCCTTAATGATGTTTATGGGGCCTATCCACTTTGTGTTTTGCATGTGACCTAACCTTCTATTAGTGAATCCTGCATTAGACCATTCTTTGGTTATTTTAATACCATTTGGTATTATATATATGATAGGATAAGGTTAATATAACAGCTGTTCCAGAGAGTAGGCTGATTTGGTTACAAGCAACAGATGTACTTGTAATGCAGCATCGTTTCCCCCTACAAATATTTATACAATATAAGATATCAGTCTTTTGGTGTTTTTGTCAACCTGTTGCCGGAAAGCAAATAGAAGCAAATCTGGTTCACATCTATTTTTCAGACAATTTTCTGAAAAGGAAACTGTGACAGTTCAAATCATATATTTTTTTTTAAATAGTACGTAAGCTAGAGCTACAATTCCGAGCTTATAGAAAAAAATTTCGCCTTTCGCTTATAGAAAAAAATTTCGCCGAAACTTAAAAATATTATGGGGACTGAAGATATGGACTTTCGGCTAAAGTAAAGCGTTTCTCGTTTACTAAGCGGCGTATAGCAAAGCGAAATCTTCTGAAATTTTTTTTCAGATAGTCTCGCGAGGATTCGAACCCAGGGGTTCAGCTTCATAGGCGGGCATGCTAACCTCTGCGCTACGATGGCCTCCATGGTGTAATGTATAAAAAAATACATGAATAGTAAAATCGAATGAAGCCAGGAAGAAAAAAATCATGTCGGCTTCATTTTTATGGAGTAACTCTTTGGGGAACACTTTGAATCAAAACTTTGGGAAAACTTTATTGAAACAAAGATTTAGGAAAACTTATTCCATGTTCATTTCATTGTAAAGTGATGTAATGCAAATTGCCCATGAACATTCCATTAAGCGGCAAACTTATCACACATCAATGAGTGTTGTCCGATTCAAGTTTAAGCTCAATGATGAGCGACATCCTGTTTATAGTAGAGGTCGAACCGCGTGCCAAAGAGCGACATCTCCTTGGGGAGAAATTTTTACATGGCTTGCACGCATGGAATAGTACCTCACAAATGTGGCCAGCATTGCTGACAAATTTTGTCTAATGTTCTCGCCAGGATGTAAGGTGATGTAACGAGACAAAATCGTTAAACTTGGAAAACAAAACTTTTAGAAAGATATATCAGTAAGGAGAATACATAGCATTGGTCTACTAAAGCCTCGGTTTATGGAATAACAATATAAACTAGGTGCTTTATATTTTAAACAAAATTGAATGCTATTCTCTGTATAGAAGCAACTAAAGAATTCCTCAGAATCTGGTTTGAAATTTCAGAAAATTTCGATTGGTGACCCACCCTAAGGGAAATGGGATAGGTCCTAAACCTGTCACGGCATAGGGCCTCTGGTAATAGGGACAATAATTTTAACAATAATTAAGCGACATCTTAAAAAATAATAAAGAATCATAAATTATGACAATTCCCTGTAGGATATGTCCTGTGACAGTTGACTAATTCTCCAACTTAGGACCGGTATATTTGGGGCAATTGACTACACATTTCCCGTGGGGCACATACTGTGTGATACAAAAAATTTGTTAATTTCCAACATACATTTTGTGACATTTTTTATAGTGACTATGCTTGGAAATTATTTGGATTATTAGACTTGTAAGGTCCAGGATTGTTCAAATTACAACATTCAAATAACTAATATAAAACTTTTTAAATTTTCATAAGAAAGTTCAGAAGTTTTCTTTCCAGGGCATACAAAGTAAATGTTCTTTTTTTCTTGATTTTGTTCCTACTCTCTCTCTCTCTCTTTTTCTTTCTCTCTCTTTACTTTTTTATTTTACTATCGTTTTTATTTATTTTTTTATATTTTAGTATCGTTATTTTTATTTTATTTAAATTAATTATTTTTTTTAAATTTTGATCTTTTTTTATGTAAACATTTTAGTTTTTTGTTTTATATTTTTTTTTGTCTTTTAACTATATTTTGATTTTTCTATTATATTGTCATATGTTTATAGAACATTTTTATTTAATATATTTTTTTATATTTGAATTTTGTAATTTTATTATATTATTTAAAAATTATTTCCTTGTTTTTTTTTATTTTAATAATTTTATTTTAATTTTTTAATCATTTTTTTTTGTTTCATGTGTGTATCGTTTTGTCATCATTATTTACTTTTCAATTTTTTGTGATTTTATATATTTTATGTTTTATTTTTGATTCTTCATATAAAAATTTTAGTGTTTTACATATTTTTTAAATTTTACATTTTACATAATTTTTATACAATTTTTTTAAATATTTTATTGCGAATTTTATTAATTAGGTAGATTTTTTTTTTTAAATTTTTTTTCTTAGAAAAACGTTTTGTGAACATTTATATATCCTATTTATTAACCAATTAATTTTTTCGTATTTTATATATGTTTCAGATTTTTTAAATATTATTATTGACATTTTTATAAATTTTTAAAGTAGACGTTTTCTATTTTTAAAAATATATTATTATCCCATTTTTTCCAAGAAAGTGAATAAATAAAAAAAAGCCATATAAAATTAAATATTATATTATATTAAATTATTTTTGTTCGTATTTTATGTATTTTATATATGTTTCAGATTTTTTTTAATTTTTCTTATTGATTTTTTTTTTTAATTTTTAAATCTAGACGTTTTCCATTTTTATTATCCCTTTTTTCAAGAAAACAAAGAATTCAATCAATGTCATGTAAAATTTGTTTATTATTCTTATCAATTAGTGCTTTTTTATTATATTATATTATATAATTTTATTTTTGTTTTTATATTTTTATATTATTATTTTATTTTTATTTTTATATTTGATTTTTTTGTTTTGTAATTTTACTTATATAGATATATTTGTTTGTTTAAATGATTTTTTTTTTAAAATATTTTTTTCCTACCAAATAAATTGTTTATCTTTAATCAAGAAACTTCAAAAAATAATTATAGCCATGTAACAATTATCTATTTTTTGTCTTATTCCTTAAGAAATAAAAGTTATTTAATGAAAATACTTGCAACCATAATTCTCTCTTAGATTGATTTCCTTTATTTCTCTTTCTCTCTCTCTATTGGAAGAAAACCAGTTTTTTTTTTCCAAAACTTGCAAAACAGTCCAGTGACTTTTCCTATTCCTCTGTCTCTCTCTCTCCTTTTATTACTTATTTCTTTCTCTTACTCTCTTTCCAGGATTTTAAAGTTATTATTTCAAAGCTTTGCTTTTAAGGGTTGCTAGGTTGTGTTGACTGCTTTGGTAATTTTCTCATGTGGTGAATTTACATGGTCTCTCATCTGATGGCTCCCTTGCACTCGCTTGCTCTTAAAATGGCAATAAAGAGCCTTAAAATTATTACATACATACTCGTAAATTCAAAATTTCTGCCAAGCTTTTTACTTTTAAAGAAAATATAAGAAAAAAATGGAAATCAAAATTGCATATAAATTGCGAGAGAGCGAGAGATGTGGAGAGTAGAAAAAAACCTATAGAAACTAATGTGGTGGAATGAGCGCATATTAGGGATATTTGTGAAGAACCAAATTCATATCCATGTACATAACTCGGTGTGTGCAAAATTTTTGTGAAATTTGTGTATTGAACAGATTTTTGTAATATGAAAAGAAGACAAAAAAAACCAAATCAAATAAGAACCATAATCAATGATTTATAGGGCATAAGATGTTCAAAAAGTCACAAAATTTTCATTGATGGTGGGGTGATGATGATGATGAAAGCACTGAGGGATTTCCTTTCGTGTTTCCCCTCTCTAGTTTTAACTTGGGCCGCCTAAAAATGAATATTATTTTTTGTTCGGTTTTCAGGGCCACATTGAACGACTGACAGACAAGACTAGAAGCAATGTTTTAAATGTTCATGGGTAAAATGAGTTCTATTTTCGCAAAAGGAAAAATTAAAAGGTGGCGTTCAAGCATATTTTCAAATGATATACACAAGAAATATAGTTTCTTAAAAAAAATACTTTATATAAAAAACCATAGATTTGCAATTTCGTTTTTGTTTTAGGTATATTAAATTTAAAAAAAAAAATCTTAGACTGGCAGCTGTTGATATATATGTTATAATATAAACCAAACAAAATTTCTTGTAAAAAAATCCTCATAAATTTTTTTTTTTATTTTTTTTAATTCAAAAAATCACTTTTCATAATTTGGTTAATTTTTCGTTCAATAGTCACATATTCATTGTTACACTTAAATGGCATTTCCAACAAAAACGAAAAAGGAACAATTATCATGTTCTCTACAATATCCATCCACAAAACAGGGTGCACACATTTAACACAGGGTGTAAAGAGAGAGCAGAAAAAATCGATTTCGAACAAGGACATCATAATTTTTTTCGTGTTTTTTTTTACTTTTTCGTTGCTCAAGAAACGAATGAAATTTATGATTTCGTTCAAAGTACTTTATATTTGTTTTTTTCTTGTGTTTTTTTTCTCGATTTCTTTCATTTAAATTTTTTTCGCTGAGTGTAAAGCAATGTTTGTGCGTATTTTTCCTTCCTTCGCTCGCTTGGCAAATTGAGGAGGAGGTTGGTTGGTTGGTTGGAGACGACGACTTCGTTTCTTTTCGCCTGATTTTTTTGAGTATCTGTGTTTCGAGATGTGGTGTCTCGTTGTTTGCATGTGTCAGTATATGTGTGTGTGTGTATGTGTGTGAATGTGTGTTTGTTGGTTGGTTACCTTTCTGTAGCACTGGTGTTACACAATTTCTCGGTTTTGTTTCGTTAGGGGTTAAAACTACCCCCTTTTTAGGAAAATTTGTTTTTGGTTAAACGTTTCTTTTTTCTAGGCAAACTTCAACACTTTTTTACTACTTTTCTGTGAATAAAATTGAATTGGAAAAAATTAACATTAATTAACTATAAATTTTTGTTTCTTTTTTTCTTTCAATTTTTGCAAGTATCCTTTAGATACTGGCTTATTTTCTTTCGAGATACGTTTCGTTTTGTTTTTTTCTTTCTTTTTTCAACTTTTCTCAATTTAAATTGATTTGCAAAAAAAAAATGTTTTCAACTTTTTCTGTTTAATTTTTTTTTTATATTTTTTAAACAATTATTCTTTTTATTTTAGTCAAATAAAACTTTAGGCGTTTGTAGATATATACACATGTCCATATATATACTTATATTATGCATATAGATAGATAGTTATAGTGTAGAACATATAAGTATTCTTCTTCTCTATATTTCTATATGTATATATATGTGCACATATATATTTGAAAAAAACTGTATTGTTTAAGCAACCCGGAGACGAGAAAATTTGCTTATTTCAAGACCGACCTCTTCAGTACGGTATCAGCGCTCGACTGATATTTTTCAACGAGTTGCGAGTGCTTAAGCTTTCATCAACGCCACACAAAATCAGCCAGAGATACACTCACACAGGGGCACACATTGGCTGCAGAGCCATAAGAATCCCCCCCAAAAGAAGAGGAAGAGCATTAAGAACAAAATAATATACAACGGTACAAACACACAGCAAATGTATCGTTATGAATACTCACTCAGCTAAATGAAGTCTCTTCAACATACATGTATATTCTCCATGCTCACTTGCTCAATGGTTTAGTTTTTCTCTCTCTCTTTTCTTCTCAAAATAAATAAAAACCTTAACTAATGTTCAAAATGTGTTTCAACGGCACAGCAGAGCCCTGAGAACAAAAAGCTAAACTAATCTACTTGTAAAAGTGTATTGGTTTTAAGCAGAGAAAAGAGAGTAAACTTTAATAAATACTCTTTTATTTCATTAAACATTCCATAAAGGCCTCACTCTCCACCCCCCTACTACCATAGGAAAATACTAGAACAACACCAATAAAATTCCCATAACTGTGAACTACTTACAAGACAGCTGGGCCTTTGCCATTACAAGGTAGGTTAACGTCATCCCAACACAAGAGTATAACTTACAGAGTATACAGAGAGTAAACCTCCAGCTCTGCTTTGACTCCCACAAAAAACAAAAATGTATGAGAATTTGTTAAGTGTACACATAATAATAAGAGCCATTGGCCAGCTAGTGGTATGAGGCGGTTGTTTCTTCAATCGGCCGGAATTAACAAATGACTTTAATAAATATAAATAAATAATTTGTCTTCTTTTTAATATTCTCGTAACAAAGGCAAAGTGTTAAGTTGTTCTTAAAATAATTTTGCATTAAATACAATTGATCAAATATGAATGTTAAGAAGATAAAATCCCCCATATCCTCCTTCCTCACCGAAAGAAAAAAAAAAAAAAACAACAAATAGCCTAAATATTCACCCTGTGTATGTGAGAAATGATTTGCTCTCACCGTCCTTAGTAAAAACGATTGCAAGAGCAGACAGAACCAGCATTGCCGTATTGCAAATTGCCTAACAAATATTTTTGGAAAAATTTCTAATAATGAAAGCTGGACAAAATAAGTTAAAGAAAATTTAATAAAAATAAAATAAATACAATGAAATAAAATAAAATCAATATAAATATTAAATATACAATAAAAAAATATAAACTTAAATATATTAGTTAAAACTACATTAAAAATAAAATAATCTTATATATAAAAATAAATTTGTGTCTGTCGGTTTGTCTGTATAGACTCAGAAACAGCTAAACCGATTACCTTGAAATGTTTACAGATTGTGTTGGTTGGTCTGGAAGGAAACATAGGCTAAATAAGTTTTTGATATCGGAAGGGGGCGGACCCTCCCCCTTACCACAAAGTACAACCCAAATATAAAAGTGTGCCGATCAGGACAATATGGAATTGAAATGAAAGGTATTCAGGAGTAGAGTACGAATTTCATATTAAAAATTGGGTCAAAGTATTATGGGGGCCGACCCAACACCAAAACCTCTTTAAATAGGGTTATTGGACGAGCATGACGATATGGAACCCAAATGAAAGGTATTCAGGAGTAGATTACGAATATGGTCAGGAAGAGGGAATAGGCTTTATAATTTCTGGATATCAGAAGTTGCTGAACCTCCCCCATTACCCCAAAAACACGATCCAAAATCAAAAGTGGACCGATAAGGACAATATGGATATCAAATGAAAGGTATTGAAGAGTAGAATACGAATATGGTATTACAAATTGGGTCCAAATACCCGGAAGTCGCCCTAACCCCAAAACTTCTAAAAGCAGACAAATTGAACCTCCATATCATGTGGGGTATTCGAGAGTAGATTAAGAATCTGGCATACAAAATCAGGTCGAATTATAGGTGGTCAACCCATCCCCAAAACCAGCCAAATGGGAATATTAGCCTATCACGACTATATGGGAGTCGATTTGTTTGGCAGAACCTATTTTCTCACAATTTTCAAGTAAAATATAAATTAAGTTTTAAAATTTGAGTCTAAGTAACCAACGGGTCGCCCCAACCCCAAAACTCCCTTAAACAGACATATTGGACGTTCATGTCACTATGGGACTCCAATGAAATGCACTCGGGAGTAAATTACAAATATGGCAAAAAATTAAGTCCATGTAACGGGTGATTTCTCCACCCCCCAAATATGCAAAATAGCCGACTATGGCTATATGGGACTCAAATGAAAGCAATTTAGGAGTAGATTAGGAAAATTACATTAAAATTTGTGGTAAGTTATCTAGGTGGCACTTAATCTCTTAAATCACCTCAAATAGGTTATTTGACCCATCATGACAATATGGGGCTCAAATGAAAGGTATTTGACAGTAGAAAAGGAATACAGTTTTGGGGCCAAGTGTTTGTGGGTAAACCCTAAAGCACCCCCTTAACTGAACTTATTTCCCGAACATATCAATATGGGGCTCAAATGATAGGCTTTGGGAGTAAAGAACGATGGCAATTTTGGGTTTAAATAATAGGTATTCGGGAGTAGAGCACGAATTTGACAATTTCGAAATGTCTGACGTATCATCCCTAACCCCAAAAAGAATCCCTGCAAATGGATATATAGACCAACTACGACAATATAGGGCTCAGATGAAACAGGACTTATTTACCGACTGTGGCAATATGGGGCTCATATAAAAAGTATTTGAGAGCATAGCACGAATCCTATATTTTCTTAAAGGGCCAAATGTCTGAGTGGACACCTCACTCCCAAAATACACCCCAAACCGGACATATTTACCCACTTATCCACCCACCGAACATATTTACCCACCACTGCGCTTCAATGACAAGAATTCGATATCCACATTCGGGACGAAATGTCTCCATCTTAAAACTCTACCGACACAGGACTTTTATATTGGTCATTGCAATATAGGGCTCAAATATAAGGTATAAGAGCGATAAAGAGGGCGCTGAGGCGCCCATTGCGCCACATATAGGCTCAAGAAGTCATGATTCGAGATATGGTGGGACCATACTTGACATAGTTGGTCCAACCAATACATTTAACAAACCACATTGCTGAGACTCTTTAAAAGGTTTTTGTTGTTGTTTTGCTTTTCTATTTGAAGTAGAGTTAAAAGAATAAATAAAATCTTGGTCGAAGCTGGATGTAATCCAAAAACAAAATTTAATAAAAAATAAATTAATATATTTTTCGTTTTGTATACTGGCGAACAATCTGAAATCGTTTTAAATTAACTATTCTTAATTTTTCGGTCATAAAATGATAATATAGGCAATATAAAAACAAAATGAAAAACAAAAATAAAAAAAATATTAAAATGTACCAATATAAAATAACAACAAAATAAAAAATTTTATGAAAATATAATTTAACAGTATAATTTTAATTATTATGGTGTTTTTTTTTTAATATTTTCTTTTATTTTATTGAAACAAACAGTGGGAAAACTAGTAAGGCTTGCTTAAACTAGGCCTGATATTAGCATTGACCACTCACACATTCTCCGAAATAATTACAATTATATTCACATTACTAGAGAAACATAGAAACAAGTTTTGCCGCCACATAGGTAATTTTTCAGTTGAAAAAATATTATCTTCGGGCACAAACATTTGTCTCTTGTGGCAACACTGTCCCAGGCACCAAAGAGACAAAAACAAAAAATATATTTTCCCTCAATAAATTTACAATACTAAATGGAAAAATGAAAATTCTAATTACAACACACATTAAAATCATCCCCATATAAAACAGGCATTAAAAAACAATTTCTTTGGACGAAATTAGAATACATTCATTTTTCTTGCAACATTTTACATACAAATCCACCTAGGCTATTTTGTTAATCAATCAAATGTCTCCATGTCTCTACATCCACCAACCCAACACCCCCAACCCTTATGCAAGAGAATGAAATGTGTAATTACACATTTCAAATGTAAGGCACTGTGACAAGTGCCCCACAATAGCAACAACAATAACAAGTATGCACAGCTATAATGGCCGAAATACATACTCGCACACGTTTCATTTGTTCACCACACTTCGAGCTGCTCAGCTGTGTGTTCAGCCAAGTGTGTGGGGTAAAGCGACCAGCCAGCCAGCCACTTACTTGGCGGTGAGTGGTGGTGAGAACGAACCAACGAGCATAGAGAAGAAAGCAGCGCGTGCATGAGTATGTTAATGGCGCGCGCAAAAATTTGTTGACCATACATTTCCGATTCGCTCTCACACACATGCCTAGTGTCAGCGTAGTCAATGTGCGAATGAAGTGGCGCACAGTGATTAGAAAAGTAGACATGTTGACAAAAACAAATGAGAATTTTCGTTTGTAAGGTTACAAAAGGGAATAAATAATTGAATGGTAAGCAAAAATGCTTCAAGTTTAGTGGTGCCGAATATAAAACAACCCTTACACCCTACATCTACAATACAACGAATTTCAAATTTCACCTAAATCAAATGATCGATTATTTCTTTAGATATTCAATATATATAATTATAATTGAGCTTAAACTGAATCGGACAGAACTCATTGATATGCGAAAAGGTTGAGCCTGTTCCTTAATGGAATATTCATGGGCAAATTTGAATTGACTTTCTATGAACAATTGTAATGGATGGCTTTAGTAAAGCGTCTTGGCTGCTCAAAGTTCTCTCTTACGGTGGAACTAATGCTGAAGAGGCATTTTCCAGGCAGTTAGAATTATGTCGACAATCAGGGGGCACTGTTATGGGGAAAGACTGTAGATAATAAAAAAAAAGGAATCAGGGAGTTCGAGAAAGTGTGAAGATTGGCGAAAATCTCGCGAAGTATTTTTATTTTTTTATAGCAAACTAGCTGAGCCCGGCCAGCTCTGTTGCGGCCGATAATGCTATGTCGGAGAGAAGTACTCTAAAATTGGAAATTTGTGCTTAATTTCAGTTCAAAATGTATTCCAATTTTCCTGTGGATTTTTCTACTCCCAAATACTTTTTATTTAAACCCCACTTTGTAATGGTCTGTTTGGGTGTGGGGTCCCCCCCAGAGGACCCTCCAGAGACTTGGTTCCAAAAGTGGAAATTAATTTCGTTCTCTACTCCCAAAGACCTCTCATTTAAGATCCATATTGCCATGATCGGTAAATATGTCCGATTTGAGGTATTTTTTGGGGGTGGGGTGACCCACAAAACACTTAGTCCCACAATTGGATATCAGATTAATTTTCTACTCTCTAAGACCTTCAATTTGAAACCCATATAGTAGAGATTGGTCCCATGAACAGGAGATACTTATCTCATATTAATGAGTGCAGTCCGATTAATGTTTAGCTCAATGATAAGGGCCTTCCTTTTTAATGTCGAGTCCGAACTGCGTGCCGCATAGCGCAATCACTTGGAAGAGAAGTTTTAATATGGCATTAGTAAGGGGATAACCACCGCTGAAAATTGTTTTGATGTTCGCGCCGGGATTGAACCCAGCCGCTCGGCGTTATAGGCGGACACGCTGACATCTGCGCCACGGTGGCCTCCAAATCACGCTACAGTCTTTAAAAATAGAGATATTGACTTGAAACTTTGCACAGATTTTTTTTGTCCAAAGGCAGGTTAGATTTGAAGATGGGCTATATCTTGATATAGCCCCCATATAGACCGATCTGCCGATTTAAGATCTTATGCCCATGAAGCCACATTTATTGTCAGACTTTGTTGAAATTTGGGGCAGTGAGTTATGTAAGGCCCCTCGATATCTTTCTGCAATTTGGCTCATGTCGGTCCAGATTTGGATATAGCTTCCATATGGAAAGATCTCTCGATTTAAAGTCTTGGCCCCATAAAAGACGTATTTATTGTCTGATTTCGACGAAATTTTGGACAGTGACATCTTTTTTTGAAATTGGTTCAGATCGGTCCAGATTTGGATACAGCTGCGATATATACCGATCTGCCAATTTAAGTTCTTGGGGCCATAAATGGCGCATTTATAGTCCGATTTCGCCGAAATTTGAGACAGTGAGTTGTTTTAAGCCCTTGAACATATTTTTTTTCAATATTGTTCAGATCGGTCCATATTTGGATAAACCCGAGGTGGTGGGTAACGAAACTTCGGGCCTGCTGAACTTAATTCCTTGTTATATACGTATACGATTTTGTCCAAATTTTATTTTTATAGAAAACTAGCTGAACCGGGCCCGCTCCTCTACGCCCTCTTTTATGTGGATTTGTGTAATTGCGGATTTTTCATAAAGTCGGCGTTCACAAATTTTTTCACAGCTTGTGACTCTGTAATTGCATTCTTTCTTCTGTCAGTTATCAGCTGCTACTTTTAGCTTGCTTTAGAAAAAAGTGTAAAAAAGTATATTTGATTAAAGTTCATTCTAAGTTTTATTAAAAATGCATTTACTTTCTTTTAAAAAATCCGCAATTACTTTTTGGGCAACCCAATATATGTATATCGCTAAGTTGACAGTATAATAATATAAATGCGTTTATCTGAATCCCATTTGGATGTTAGATCTAGTACTCCATTCTTAAATTTATTTGGGCTCAATATTTCCTTGGCCCCCAGTGTGATGGTTGGTGGGTTTAGGGGGTGGTGTGGATCCCCAGTGTGGACTCCCGAAAGTGGGTATGAATTTCGTGCTCCCAAGTACCATTAAATTGAGCCCCATATTGCCATGATCGGTAAATATGTATGTCCGATTTAAGGGGTGTTTTTGGGGGGTGAGTTGGTCCCCCAGACACTTAGCCCTGAAAAATATATCAGCAACGTGCTCTACTCTCAAATACCATTTATTTAAACCCAATATTGCCATTGGTTAAAGGGGAGTTTATGGAATGAGGCGTCCCCAAACACTTAGCCTCAAAATTGGTCATCAAATTCGTTTTCTAATCTCAAATATCTTTCATTGCTATGGCCGGTAAATTTGTACTCTTTGGGGGTGTTTTAGGGAGGGTTCAGATTTAAATATTGCTCCCATATATACGTATCGCCCCATTTGCACTTATATTGCCATAGTAAAGACAATTTTCAACCGATGTGCATAAAATTTGGCACGGATTGGTTTGTTACCGATCTTAACATATCTGCAAATTGTCATCAAAATTGGTTCAGATTTAGATATAGCTTCCATATATACGTATCGCCCGATTTGCACTTAAATTGACATATTTATAATTGTAAGGTGTAGTGTATTATATAGACAGCTCCGCCCGACTTTTGCCTTTCATTGTTGGTTATATATAAGAAAAGAAGATACGATTTTTCGTATAGAAAATCTCGCCCACATTTTGTAATTTTTTTTTGAAGAAACTTTTGTTAAAATTAAATTTTCGTGGAAAATTTCGTAAAAATTATTTATAGATATTTTTTAATATTCTTTTATAGAAAAGTTCTCAATTTTATTTGTATGGAAAAGGATGTTGAAATTTTGTTATTCTTAAAAAAAAATTTTAAAAATATAAAATCTTTGAAAATGTTGTCGAAATTTATCTTTCATAGAAAATGTAAATATTTTTATTGAAAATTTCATCGATTTTTTATACGAAATTTTGTTAATTTTTTTTCTGATTAATAACCATTTGACTTGTATTGCAAATCTTTGACATTTTACAAATCTAATTTTAAAAACTATTGATTTCAAGCATTGCTTTACACAAAAGAGGTGTGTTCTCGCGCCGAGGGCATGCAAAGATGGCAAGGGTGTGTGAGAAAAGGTCATTTCCCCCCATAACTTTTATTGCAATACACAACGATTTCTTTGACTTAGAAAAAAAAACACGAAAATATATTCTCAGGCCACAGCAGCAGTGCCACCACCACCACCGTCATCACTCCCAGAGGATATGCTGCAATTAACAAGGAAATGAAAATTGTGCCTTTAAGGCTTAACCCCACCTCTGGAAAATAATCGCTAAACTGAACGACAATTTGGAGGAGAAAAATTTACAATTTGACCTTGAAGTTGGGTTTTGTACTCATGGTGAATGGTAGAGGCGCAACCATTAAAGGCAAAGGGTAAGAGCGATTTTGGGAGTGCTAAACGAAAAAAAAAAGATTTTTTTTTATAATAAAAAGTTTTATAAAAAAGGTTTTTTTTACAAATTTCAAAAACCATGTTAATTTATAAAAATTTCCATCAAAATTATTTGCTTTAAATTTTTTCAACATTAAGGATCCAAGAATTTCGATTAGATAACAACGGCATGTCTCCAAGCAGCAACTGGCAAAGTTTTTTTTCCATTGGAATGTTAAACTAAGAGAGTCAAATACACTCCTTCATAGAAAAAAGTAAGAAAGTCCATGTCCTGAATATGCGCACTTCACTCCAAGGCTCTCCTCAATGCATACTCCCAATTTTCCTTAAAATTACTCAAAAAAAAAAGACTTAAGGGTGGTTTTTCTGTGCTCTTTTGCAAAGGAATACACTTTTCTTGAATTTTTCGGCTTATGTAAAGGAATTTCTGCCCCACCTCTAATAAAAGAAAGCAAAGCAAAATTGTCAATTTCTCAATTTTAAAAAAAGGGACATCTAGCTAAATTCTCTCATCAATGGCCATACAACCAACAATGCTTCTTAATTATCGTCATTGTCAGATTTTTCATTTAGCGCTTCAAGTGTTGGCCAGTGTTGCTTTGGCTTTTACAGTCAATACTGAAAAAAAGTATGACGTCACACTGCGTCAATAATGATGTCAATCACAGCCCCAAAACCAACAACCGAAACCAAATCCAACCGAAAAGTAATAATAAAAAAAAAAAGACAACAACAATAAAAACCACCACCACCACAGAACAAAGCACTTGCACTCACTTAACTTGGCTACTCATTTTGATTTGATATAAAAATAAAATAAATCAAAATCATATCTGAGCTATTTTTCCTTGACTAAAACCTTATGAAGTGGCTGGACAAATGGCTGGAGGTGGGGGTGGGGGTGGGGGTGGAAGGCGCGTTGTGATAATAATAAAGGCCATCATGGTCTGACGCTAAATCGTTGGCTACCGTCACCACAACATAATTTATGACTTGTAGATGAAAATTTAACTAAAGATATGAACCATCCAAGTGGCAGTTATTTTTAACGCAATCTTTGGGAAAAATCTTAAACCGTATCTCAACTGTACAGGATATTAGCGGCGTAGTCCCTTAAGATAATGTAAATGATCGTTGAAAATAGGGTGCAGATATTAATCCGCCCCTTGCCACTATGGACATACACCTAAGCCAGTAATCGGCTTGTTGTGCACACTAAAAACTATGAAGTAACCTCTCAAAAAGAAAATTTTAAGTTAGGAATTCCGTGCTACTTACAAAAACCTTAATTGTTTTCAATACCACTGCCCTAAATCGGTTCATGTCTGGTATTGTGTCTCCACCTAAGTGAAAGTCGGGCAATGACAAAGGAAATGCTTCAACGTCTCATAATCTTCCCCACATACCCTACCCGCATGCTATCACTTGCCGCACCGATTTTACATAAGTGAGCTCGTAGTCCTATATGTCCCGTTATGATACCAATAGTTATACTGACCTCTTTCTTACTTCCTTTCCGTAATAACCTCGTCTTCTCACGATCTAGATCCCCCCACAGGATTTTTGCCGCCCTACCGACCGTTTCGCTGTTCCACAATGTTGCATGAGCATTCGTTGCCCATTCCCTTAATTCGGACTGCGTCGACCCGAAGGATTCGGGTTAAACAAGTTTATTGACAGCTTCTGGCCTTCACTGGCTAATCGGCTGCCCTTTCATTTTCCCTTACTCTGTTATGGCCCGGCACCCAAACGATGCGGGTTTTGCCATCCTCAGAGAAGGCGTTAATCTCCTTCTTACACTGCAAGGCTGTTTGTGACCATTTCCGTCCTGGTTGTTATTGCACTTGCGGGAATTTTACTCTCGGCAAAGATGTTCACACTCAGAGCATAGGAAGTTAAATAAATCTGATTAGGGGACTTTTGGGGTTAGAGCGACCTCCTGGTTAAATGGACCCAATTTTGAATACCATATTCGTATTCTGCTCTTCAATATCTATCATTTGATATCCATATTGTCCTTATCGGTTCACTTTTGATTTTAGATGGTGTTTTTGTGGTAACGGAGGAGGGTCCGCCCCATTCCGAAATCAACAAATTATAAAGCCTTTTCCTTCTTCCTATGTTCGAAATATACTCCCGAATACCTTTCATTTGAGTCCCATATTGCCATGCTCGTCCAATAAACCTATCAAAAAATGATATAGCCTATGTTTCCTTCCTGGCCAACCTAAAAACTCTGTAAAAATTTGAAGGTAATCGGTTCAACCGTTTTTGGTTCTATACGGAACAAACAAACACAAATTAATTTTTATATATAAGATTATGTAAAAAGTTTATTTTTTTTATAAAATTGTGTAAAATTTTTGTTTTTTTTATAAAATTGTGTCAAAATTTGTGGAAAGGTTCTCCTAAAGCTGAAATGTTCTAGCATGGGTTCGTAAGCCAGGCGTTCAGCATGACGGGCGGACACGATAACTTCTGCGTCACGAAGGACTCCAAAGCAGCCTCCTTTAGGTCCAAAATATTTTCTTCAACTCAGCAAATGCCCCCTCATTTGCAAGTAGCCCTGATAAACATTTCTCAAAGATATTTTTTTTTTGAGAATTGAAGATAAGCATGCCATTTAGCAAAGGATATTTGGGTATTAAAAAAGGAAAAACAAACAAACATTTGCAACGACCTTTTTATTCTATGATATTGTCTCCAACTTATGCTATAACTATACTAAAATCTAAGAATAAAAATGATCACTTCATTTCCACTGCAGTTTTTTTTTAAGGAGTAGGAGGCACATAATGCTGACTACTACTGACTGTCGCCAGGCAGTATCCTCATTATCGTGAATTTTCCTTATTCTAGGTCATTCGGTCGCTTGTTATCAAACTCATATTCCTTGGTGGCGAATGTACAAAAAGGACATTAAATTGCTGAATGTAACAGAAAAACACAACAAACACACACAAACATCAAATGACGAAATTTTATTTTTGCCAAATGCCAAAACAATGTCATTTATTTGACTTCGCAATGGGGTAAAATGGGAGCTACTGCCCTCGGCTGCTCCTTTTTTGTCAACATCGACATCCACCAACAGCCTTAAACATTGAACGTTTTACAGCCAATGCTATTTTGCCCCTTGGTAACCGTATGTCTAACCCAAAGGCCCCACATCATCTAAACACCACATAATTACAGCGTGGGTACGGTGGCGATGGGGGTAAGAGGTGATGGTGTTTGTGGTGGCATTCAAGAGCAACGCATTCAACTATTTTTTGCCAATTTTTGTGCAAATTCTTGACTTCGTCATGGAAGGAAGTCTTATATAAGTATTTCAATTCACAACCACACTGCCTTGCTAAGTAAACGAAGACTCTGGGGGGTTCTCAGAGGCATTACAGTGAGACAAACAAAGGAAATGGAAAACTAGACAAAGGGCCTCAATTATTGAAATTTTGTATGAAAAAAATTCTTGACTAAATAAAATGTCGACGAGATTTTCTAGAAAAATTAAATTTCGCCGAGTTGCATTATGAAAGTAAAATTTCAGCGAGATTTTTAATAAAAATTAAATTTTGAGAAAATTCAAATTTCGACGATTTTTTTTTTTTGAAAATTGGTTCGCAATGGGAATTTCTATTTCGACGATATTTTATATTAAAATCAAAAATCCACAATACTTTATATAAAAATAAAATGTCGACGAGATTTCTATGAAAATCCAAATTCGACAAGATTTTCTATGAAAATCCAAATTCGACAAGATTTTCTATGAAAATCAAGTTTTGACAAATCCGACAAAAACAAAAAATGCGGTACGACGAATTTTTTTTATAAAAATTTTATTTGAGATTTTTTTTGAAATTAAATTTCGACTAGATTTTTTTTTCGAAATAAAATTTCGGCGGGATTTTTTATGAAACTGGAATTTCAACGAGTTTTATATGAAATTCGAATTTCTATAAAAATAAAATTTCGAGAAGATTTTCTTTCCATAAGAATCGAAAAATCAGCAAGATTTTCTATGAAAAAAATTTCGACGAGACCTTCTATGTAAATTGGATTTTCAACGAAAATCAAATATCGACGAGATTTTCTATCAATATCGAATCTCGACGAATTTTTCTATGAGAGTTTCCATGAAAATCGAATCTCGACCCGGTTTTCTTTGAAAATCGAATCTCGACCCGGTTTTCTTTGAAAATTGAATTTTGAACAGATTTTCTATGAAAATCAAAGGTCGATGAGGTTTTCTATGAAAATCGAATCTCGACGAGATGTTCTTGAAAATCTAATATCGATTAGATTTCCTATGAAAATAAAGTGTCGACGAGATGAAAATAAAATTTCGACGATATCGATATGATTTTCTTGGATTTTCAATGAAAATCGAAACTCGATTAGACGTTCTATGAAAATAAATTTTCGACGAGATTTTCTATGAAAATGAAATTTCTACGATATTTTCTATGAAAATCGATTATCAATTTTTGTTTGTTTCTTTATCGATAATATTTTCTTTGCATATAAAAGATCGACGATATTTTCTATGAAAATCGAATATCGTCAAAATATTCTATGAAGATCAAATATCGACGAGATTATCTGCGAAAATCTCCTCTCGACGCAATTTTCTATGAAAATCGAATTTCGATTACATTTTCTATGAAAATCGAATCTCGATCAAATATAGACAGAATTTTCCATGTAATTAAAGTTTGGAAAAGATTTTCTATAAAAATCGAATTTTGATGAGATATTTAATGAAAATCAACGAGATATTATATCAAAACTAAATTTTTTATTATAATCGATTCTCGACGAGATAAAAATTAAATTTCGACAACATTTCTATGAAAATCAAATCTCGATAAGATTTTCTCTGAAGAGATTTTCTATGAAAATCGAATATCGACGTAATTTTCTATGAAAATCGAATTTCGACAAAATTTTCAATGAAATTAAAATTTTTATGGGTATTTCTATGAAAATCGAATCTCGACCAGATTTTCTATGTAAATTGAATTTCGACGAGATTTTCTATCATGATCGAATCCTGATGAGATTTTCTATGCAAATCGAATCTCGCCCAGATTTTCTATGATAATCGAATCTCGGCGAGATTTTCTATTAAAATTGAATCTCGACGAGATTTTCTATGAAATAAAATTTCAACCAGATTTTCTATGAAAATCGAATCTATATGAGATTTGCTATGACAATTAAATTTCGACAAAATTTGCTAAGAAATCAAATTTCTACGGATTTTCAATGAAAATCGAATTGTTATGAGATTTTCTATGAAAATAAAATTTCAACAAAATTTCGACGAGATTTTCTTTGAAAATCGAAACTTGATGAGATTTTCTATGAAAATCAAATTTAGACATCTCGTTCAAATTCTATCAAAATTAATTTCAACAATATTTTCTATAAAATAAAATTTTTGCGCGAAAGTCTAAAAAATCGAATATATATCGCCAAGATTTTCTATCAGTCCCATAGAAGCCGGTTGTACGTACCGGATTGTCCCAATGGTGTCCTTCATCGGCAATGGCTGTCGACTCAGTGTACAACACACTGCTACAACAAGAACAAGAACAACAACAACAAGACAACAAGATCAAAATCAAATTTCGACAAGATTTTCTATAAAAATGCAATTTTGACGATATTTTCTACGCAAATCAAAATTTGTCGAAGTTTGCTATAAAAATAAAATTTCGACGAGATTTTCTATAAAAATCGAATCTCGATGAGATTTTCTATGAAAATAAAATTTGGACGAGATTTTCTATGAAAATCGAATATGGACAAGATGGCAAAAATACACTTTACAGGGCGCACTTATAACGTTTCCTATGAAAATCAAATTTCGACAAAATTTGTTATGAAAATCAAATTTCGACAAAATTTGCTATGAAAATAAAATTTCGACGAGATTTTCTATTTTCAAAATCGAAATTCGACGAGATTTTCTATGAAAATGGAAATTCGACGAAATTTTCTATAAAAATCGAATCTCGATGAGATTTTCTATGAAAATAAAATTTGGACGATATTTTCTGTGAAAATCGAATATCGACAAGATGGCAAAAATGCACTTTATAGGGCGCACCCATAACGTTTCCTACGAAAATCAAATTTCGACAAAATTTGCTATGAAAATAAAATTTCAACGAGATTTTCTATGAAAATAGAAATTCGACGAGATTTTCTATAAAAATAGAAATTCGACGAGATTTTCTATGAAAATAGAAATTCGACGAGATTTTCTATGAAATTTAATTTCGATGAGATTTTCTATGAAATTCAATTTCGATGAGATTTTCTATAGAAGTAAAATTTGGACGAGATTTTAGATAAAAATAAAATTTCGACGAGATTTTCTATGAATGTAAAATATTGACAAGATTTTCTATACAAATTATATTTCGACGAAATTTTCTATTACAATCGAAATTCGAAGAGATTTTGAAATCGACGAGATTTTCTATACACTTCAAATTTCAACGAGATTTCTGTGAAAATAAATGTTCGAGAAAAATCTTATATAAAAATCAAAGTTTGTCTGTTTGGGCTCTTCAACAAAATTTTCTATGAAAATCCATTGGACGAGTTTTTTATGAAAATCAGTTTTAGATGAAATTTTCTGTAAAAACCAAAATTTGAAGAAATTTTAATTAACCCTTCATTAATATAACTTTTACCCTATGGTTTCATTAAATCACCTCACTTTAACAAAATGTTTCACACCATCTTACCGCCCTCTTATGTGTAGGCCTTGCCTACATTCCCCTCAGGAATTGCAATACAAACTTACCTCTGAAGGCTTCTTCTTCTTCGAGGTTTAAAACAACGTGACCCAATTGTTTTGTTGCGCTGACGCTAATGTACATAGCCTTCGCTTTAGCCATCCGTGCCATGAACTGTGGCTGACTCCTCTCCTCTTCTTAGCATTGTACTATTGTGGAAATCTTGCAATTCTAAGTTGTTTACAAGTGTAAGAGAAATTTACTACAATAGCAAAAAAATGTACACAGCGAGACCCCACCCGCAACTTTACCGCCACCAACAAGTAACATTGATTGACATTTTTGTTCCACTTTGTGTAATCACAAAAATAAACTTTTGATGTCATTGATTTGTGTCCGCATGTTAAAGTTGTGTGCTACGAGAGGTCATATGTATGCAATTTTTGGGAGCAAGGAAATAAAAGAACATCAGAAGGCTGTTTGGCGAACAATTAGCGATATCAGTGGGGATTATTGCAATTCTCTTGGTCCCTTCAGCAGCTAAAGGAAACAAATGCATTTGAATGAGTGCTGACCGATTCCAGTTATGCTTCAAAATGTTGCCACCATAATTAAGGTCTTTGAGTTGAAGGCTCTCTAGTGTTGGGTTATGTCGTTCATTAAAGCAGCTGCTAATTTCATTTCACTGAACTAGTTCGTTTAGTTAGTTCAATGTTCTTTTATGCGCTTCACCATAGGATGGTGGTATACTTACTTCGCCATTCCGTTTGTAACACATCGAAATATTGGTCTAAGTCCCCATAAAGTATATAAATTTTTGATCGTCTCGACGTTCTCAGTCGATCTAGTCATGTCCATCGATCTAGGCAAGTCCATCTCTTCGTCAGTTAAGGGGAACAAATGCATTTAAATCAGTACTGACCGATGTCAGTTGAGCTTCAAAATGTTGCTACCATAATTAAGGCCTTTGAGATGTAAGTTCTCTAGTGTTGGGTAATGTCGTTCATTAAAGCAACTGTTAATTTCATTTCACTGAACTAGTTCGTTTAGTTAGTTCAATGTCTTTTTATACGCTCCAACATAGGATGGGGGTATACTAACTTCGCCATTCCGTTTATAACACATCGAAATATAGGTCTTAGTCCCTATAAAGTATATATATTCTGGATCGTCTCGACGTTCTGTGGCGATCTAGCCATGACCGTCCGACCGTCTGGCGAAATCACGATAGCAGTCGACCGCGTAAAGCTAACCGCTGGAAATTTTGCACAGATACTTAATATTGATGTATGTCGTTGGGGATTGCAAATGGGCCATATCGGTTCCAATTTAGATATAGCTCCCATATAAACCGATCTTCCGATTTGACTTCTTGAGCCCTTGGAAGGCACAATTTTTGCCCGATTTGGCTGAAATTTAGCAAGTAGTGTTCTGTTATGACTTTCATCAACTGTGCCAAGTACGGTTCAAATCTGTTTATAACCTGATAAAGCTCCTATATAAACCGATCTCCTGATTTGACTTCTTGGGCCTCTACAAGCCGTAATTTTTGTCCGATTTGGCTGAAATTTTGCAAGTAGTGTTCTGTTATGACTTTCAAGCCGTAATTTTTGTCCGATTTGGCTGAAATTTTGCAAGTAGTGTTCTGTTATGACTTTCATTCAAAGTTCAAATCCGTCTATAACTTGATAAAGCTCCCATATAAACCGATCTCCCAAATTGACTTCTAGAGCTCTTATAAGCCGTAATTTTTGTCCGATTTGGCTGAAATTTTGCACGTAGTATTCTGTTATGACTTCTAACAACTATGCTAAGTACGATCCAAATCGGGCTATAACCTGATATAGCTCCCATATACTCCGATCTCCCGATATAACTTCTAGAGTCCTTGCATGCCGCAATTTTTGTCTGATTCGGCTGAAATTTGCATGCGGTGTTCTGTTACGACTTCCAATAACTGTGCCAAATACGGTCCAAATCAGTCCATAACCTGATATTGCTGCCATGTAAACCAGTCTCTCGATCGTCCTTGTTCGGTTCCTAGAAGCTTTAATTTTTGCTGGTTTGACAGAAGTTTGGTATGCAGAATAAGATTATGCCCTTCATCTAAATTTATTTTGTATAAATTTTTAGCTAAATCCATGGTGGTGGGTTTCCAAGATTCGACCCAGTCGAACTTAGCACGCTTTTATTTGTTAACAGCTAAATTAGGTAGAGTTGATATGTTCTGACCCAAAGGAAAACTCCGACATGATCACCTGTTGTTGCTGCATAGGGTCTAGCGAATGTTCTCTTCTTTGGGATAATGTCGTTCGTCAGGTGCTTCAAATCTCAATGCGGCTGTAATGTGAAGCCATCTTTTGTAGCCAGCTAACTATTAAAGAGTATATAGACTTTTGAAGCGCTGTCCACCATACCACAACACCATATAGCATTTTGGGTTTGACAAATGCAGAAAACAGCAAATGCATGACACGCAGTTGTGAATACTCCTGAGTGTATAGGGCACCTGTTGCACCTTGTATTTTTTAATTGTGGGTTTAAAGTTGTATTTACTGCCTAGGAAAATACTCAGGTACTTCGCATTTTCCACCACTATTGCGTTAGTCTCGTCGCCTGAATCATGCATAAGGTTTAATCAATACATCTATACTATTTGACAGCTTCTTTCTCCTTTGCGAGCTGACTGTCTTCATTTGTTGAAACATATTTTCTGTATTTCTGTTTATTCTTTGTTAATAATTGACCAAACACGTAGACGTGTTTTCATAACCCAAAAAAAGTTTAAATATCGAAAACAACTTTTACAACTAAATACGCACAACTGAACTTGAAATTATTGTATACATCTACTCTACTTTAGGAAATAAGAAGTGCTATCTATAGAAATCCCGATTTCTAGTTTTTTAGGTTGTTGCATTTTACGATATTAGCGTTACTCATTATCGCTGCTTTATTAAATGTTAAACAATAAAATTGAGGCTTTTAAAATGTCTGCACGTTTTTCACACATAATGAGTTAAGAGAAAAAAAACTCTTGAAACACCTCATTTAATATTGCTAACCCACCAGAATAAACAAAGGCACGAACCCCACGAGCTAAAAAAAAATGTGGCAAATAAAAATGATTTTTATAAAAAAAAATATATGAGAGATCAATCGAATTGACGAATGAAATTGCGTTGAAGTTTTCTAGTGTGAACATTTTTTTTAAGGCTAATAAAATATTGAGAAATTTTTTATTTTTTCAAAAAAAGTCCATATAGAAAACCTCGTTATTGGCCATTTATCATTTCATAAATTCTTGTATGCCATGATAAAACCTAATTATCCACAAGAAATGATCTCTCTTAGCCGATAGCTTTTTTCCCCCAACACACATTTTATCGGCCTAATAATACCCGTGTCGTTCTATCAATTAGAGGGGAAATGGTTACATTGACATGTAACCTTTTAGGTTGTTTGCGGCTCAAGGAAAAAACAAAGCCAAAGGCAAAAGGTATGGCGACAGAGCGGCTTTTAATTGTTTTATATACTCGCGTAAGTAACCAAAAGTGAAAATGTAGAAAAAAAAAGGCAAAATGACGCTAATCCAATGAATAAAACATTACCAATGTCGGCGCCTCAGTTACTTGTTTGGCATTTCCTGGCCGCCGAATATGGATACACACACACGAATAAAATTATCAATTTGTCCTTTTTTGGAGTATGGGGAGAGTAGCCTACCTCACCCCTGCACCATACCATCGTTCAAGAGAATGGTGTATGGTGGGACGTTGAGTTGGTGATTCCATGAAGAAAACAAAAATTAACTAAAAATAGAATATCCTTGGAGTTTTCCATATACATATACACACATACGTGTATATGTGTGTATAAAACGTATCCTTAAGAGTTTGAGTGTGTGTGTGTGTGTGTGTATTTAGCTAACGCATAAATTTGTGTTAGTATCTTTGCCTTTTTGCTATTTTGTTAATGCTATTTTATGATGTCATATAAAAAAAGGCAAACGAATGTTAAAAGCCCGCAAATGTATACCCATCCATTCTATCCCATAATGCGATGAACCCCCAAATTTCTTGGGTTTCTTAAATTCCATAAACCAAAAATTTATGAAATTTATTTGGAAGGTTTTTATCCAAGGCAGAAATTTTCATAGAAAGAATTTTTAAACAAATTAAAAAATATAAAAAAAAAAAAATAATAAAAAATATTAAGAAAAAATAAAAATAAATAAAAAAATAAAAATAAATAAAAAAATAAAAATTAATCAACAAAATAAAAATAAATTAAAAAAAAACTAAATATTATTTTTATAAAAAAAAATTAAAAATAAACACAAAATATAATTAAAAAAAAAAATAATAAAAAAATAAAAAATTATTTAAATTGGACTTTTATTAAACATTGTATAACAAAAAAGTTTTACTTCGATTTTGTTTACCAAAAAATTAAAAAAAATTTCAAGTCAAGAAAATAATTAAAAAAAACATTAAAAATAAATTTACAAATGTAAAGAATTTATGGTACGATTCGGACCATAATTAAATTATATATTGGAGACCTGTGTAAAATTTCAGCCAATTCGAATAAAAATTGCGCCGTTTGAGGTCTCAAGAAATAAAATAGGGAGATCAGTTTATATGGGAGCTGCATCAGGCTATACACCGATTCATACCATAATAAATACGAATGTTGATGATCATGAGAGGATGCGTCGTACAAAAAAAAAAAATCAGACAAATCGGATAATAATTACGACTTTTAGAGGCTCAAGAAGTCAAGATCCCAGATGGGTTTATATAATAGCTATATCAGGTTATAGACTAGTTGACACGGGCCCGCCCCGCTGCGCCTTCTTTTACCTTATATGGAACAAAAGTTTCCTTGGAATATTTATTTTCGACAATTAAAGAGCTTTAGGTGGTCACCCAGACACTTGGCCCCGAAAAAATATCACCATCGTGCCTTTCTTTCAAATACCATTTATTTAAACCCCATATTGCTATTGGTTTAGGGGAGTTTACACGATGTGGCGTCCCCCAAACACATCGCCCCAAAATAGGTTACCAGATTCGTTTTCTAATCTCAAATACCTTTCATTTGAGCCACATATTGGCATGGTAGAAAATTTTGTACCATTTGGGGGGTGTTTTGGGGAAGGGGTGATGCTCTAAATATATGGTCCTACATTTGGATATCAAATTCGTATTCTGGGCCCATAGACACTTTTCCCGAATATTGATATCAGATTCGTGCTTTACTCCAAAAGACCTTTTATTTGAGCCCCATAATCCTATGGTCGTAAATTTGTCCCCTTTGGGGGATGTTTTAGGGAAGAGGCGGCCTCCCAAGCACTTGATATCAGATTCGAATTCTACACTCAAATACCTTTCATTCGAGTCCCATATTGCCATGGTTGATAAATATGTTCGATTTAGGGTTGTTTCCGGGGTTGGGGTGGTCCCCCTAACACTTGGTCCAACAATTGGATATCAGATACGTTTTCTTATCCTAAATACCTTTCATTTGAGTCCCATATTGTCGTGATTGGTGTATATATGTATTTGGTAGGTTTTAGGGTTGAGTAGTGTAGGACTTACAAAAACCTAGGTAGGACCTTAGTTTATAAGATTATGAAGTTTTGTCAAATTACGTATAAAATTTCAGAAATCGGTCGCCTTCCGTAAAGAAAATACCAAATAGTATCAAGAATAACAATACATCGGAAAAATCATTAAGTCGTCCAATATATATTGTCAAAGTATAAATGAATCGCAATTTTGAGCGCTTTAGCGCAATTCGTAAAGAAAGTACCATTTTGTATATTTTGCTACCTATTATTCACTTGTTGGAACCAAAATGCACGAATTTTGAATAGATCATTTAGTCGCCCATTATATATTTCCTTCTTGTACCTACATGTCAAATTTTAGACCTCTAGCTACATGGGCAAAGAACGTACCAAATGGTACCAGTTTTGGTACGAACATGTATGCATTTTTAATAGATCATCATATCTATCATATATTTCTTAGTTAAATCTACATGTTAAATTTCAGACCTCTAGCTTCATCTACGAAGAAAGTACCAAATGGTACCAAATTTGGTATCAAAATATGTGAATGGTGAATAGATCATCTAGCCACCCATTATTTATTTCTTAGTTATACCCACATGCCAAATTTCAGACCTCAAGATCCATCTGAACGGAAAGTACAAAATGGTACCAATTTTGTTACTAAAATATACGAATTTTGAATAGATCATTTAGTCATTCTCATATATTTCTTAGTTGTACCTACATGTTAAATTTCAGACCTCTAGCTTCATCTACGAAGAAAGTACTAAATGATATCAATTTTGGTACCAAAACATGTGAATACCAACATGCCAAATTGCAGAGCTCAAAATCCATCTGAACAGAAAGTACAAAATGGTACCAAAATGTACGAATTTTGAATGGCTCATTTAATCATCCATAGTTTATTTCATAGTTGTACCTACATCCCAAATTACGAACCTCTAGCTCCATCTACAAAGAAAGACCAACTAGTACCAATTTTGGTAGGAAAATGTTAGAATTGTGAAAAAATCATTTAGTCGGGCATCGTATATTTCTATGTTTTACCTACATCCCAAATTTCAGTAATCTAGATCCATCTGCACAGAAAGCACCAAATTGTACCGATATTGGTACCAAAATGTACGAATTGTAAATAGATCATGTTCACCCATCATATTTTTCCTAGTTGTACCTTCATGCCAAATTTCAAACCTCTAGCTCCATCTTTTATGAAAGTACTAAATGGTACCGGTTGCGGTACCAGTACTATTTTTCCATTTTTTCTATTCACCCTCATTCTTTTGCAGCAGATGTCTTTAAGTCAAATTTCAAAATTCTACCGCTATCCATCCGCCCTGTACAAAGTTCACACATTTCGTATCTTTTTGGTACTTTTTTTAGTACAAATTTCCAAAGAGTCTTTTAGTCACCCATTTATGGCCAAAGTGTACCTAAGTTCCATAATTCGGAGCTCTAGTTCAATTTACACAGAAAGTACTAAATAGTACCAATTACGGTACTAAACGTACTATTTCTCCCACTTCCGATATGATTTTCCAAACATATTTTCACCACACCATTTGAGCGCAAAAACATAATTCTAGCTCTATAGCGCTGGGCAAATGTGTATCTAATCGTACGAATATCACCAAATCCAGCCTTATTCCGTACCTATAACCCAAGACCAACATTCGTACAAAATTTCATGATTCTAACTTTAGCCGTTTGGGCTGGGCGATGATCAGTCAATTATTCAGCAATCGTCAATCACGCAACTCTTTTATATATATATAGATTTGTACTAAATTTTTATAATAGAAAAAAATTGTAGTTGGAATACTGTTAACAAAAAATAATTTTTTTTTGTTATTTTTTTTACATAAAAATTTTAAAAATTGAATTTCTTAAAAAATGTTTCCAAATATTTTTTTTTTAAATAGTCTCTTTACGCAACTCTTTTATATATATATAGATTTGTACTAAATTTTTATAATAGAAAAAAATTGTAGTTGGAATACTGTTAACAAAAAATAATTTTTTTTTTGTTATTTTTTTTACATAAAAATTTTAAAAATTGAATTTCTTAAAAAATGTTTCCAAATATTTTTTTTTTAAATAGTTGCATTGCTTTTAAAACTGTATCAATTGAGATTGCGCCCAAAATATTCAAAATCTATTTTTCTTTATTTTTTTTTTTTTTTTTCAAAATTTAATCTTTAGTTAAAAAAAATTGATTTGTTTTCTTTAAAAAAAAAAAATATTTCAAACTGGCCCTCTAATGGGCTTATTTCTAATTTGATGAAAACTACAACTGAGTGTCATATCTTTCTTGTGACACATGTTCGCGGCATAAACCTTCATTCATACATTTTTGAGATGATGACGGACGGGCGAGTGGCCTCCAATAAAATCCACGAGAGAAGTCGTCGTCTACTAAAATGTAATGCAAAACGGAAAGCCACGACACTAACAATAACGGTGGTGGTAATAATCGCAATACCTAATAAAAATAAAAATCAAAATAATAACGAGGCAAGACGACACAGCGCTACTGCCACTGCGGATGCTGTGGCTGCTGTTCAGCCTTCCCAATTGAACCAAGGAAATATTCTCGAATTTAACTTTAATCAAACGAAATGAAGTGAATCTAGTGACGTATATGATACGAGGATGATTACACAAATTTTTTTGGGCTAGTTAATTTATACTAAGGAATTATTTGCGCTAAATTGGAAGGAGCGAATATGGAAAGTATAACCTGGAAGAAAGAAACCTTGAAGAAGGGAATCTGAAAGTATTGAAACCGAACGGTGAGAACCCAAAAGAAACTGAGAAGAAGGTAACCTGGAATGTGGAAACTAGAAAGACATTAGTTGGAAGAAGAAAACCTAAGAGGAGGTCGCCTGAAAGGGTGTATTCTGGCAGAAGAGCAACTGTAAGAAGGAGCTTAGAAGGAAATAAATCTGGAAGACAACCTGGAAGAAGAGAACATGAAAGCAGAGAGATCACATGGAAAAAAAAACCTGGAGGTCATCTTTAAGGTGCTCACCTGAAATGAGGTCACCTAGAATAAGGGAAAATGAAAACCTAAAGGGAAGGATCCTGGAAGAAGGGCAACTATAAGGGAACCTTAAAGGAAAAAAATTTAGAGGACGGAAATCTGGAAGAGAATGTGGAAGAAGAGTACATAAAAGAAAAGGACCAAAAAGATGGTCATCGGAAAGAATTAACCTTGAAGAATAGGGCCAAGGGAAATTAAAAGAAGTGGACATGGAAGGAGGTAATCAGTAAGGGTGTAATTAGAAAGAAGGAAATCAGAAAGGAGGGCGCTTGGAAGGAGAAACACATGAAAGGCGCGGAACTGGAATGAGGGAATCTGAAAAAAAGGAAACCAAATATGAGTAAATCTGAAGAGGGAAAACTGGTACGAGGGACAGGGTTGATCAATTTGTGAGGGCCAAAAAGCGTTGTGAAAATAAAAATCTATGATAAATTCTTAGAAATTTCGTCCAAAAAAGCATGGGTCTAAATTATAAATCCACCTTCCTGCTTTTAACGGCAAACTTTCGAATTTTATAGATATGAAGGAAACGTAGAGGTAGAGATCCTGAAAAAAAGGAACCTAGAAGGTTGGATCCTGGAAGACGGGAACTGGGAAGGAGAAGAACATTTGTAAGAAGGGAACATGGAAGAAGAACATCTGAAAGAAGGAAATCTGGAAAAAGAGCATTTGAATGTAGGGAATCTGGAAGAAGGGTACATCTTACCTGAAAACAGAAAATCTGACAGAAAGGAAACCTAAAAGATGGAAATCTAAAAGCTTGGGTGATGGAAGTAGGGAACTTGGAAAGAGAAAATCAGGAAGATGGTAATTTGTAAAAAGGGAACATAAAAGAATAAAATGTATTTCAGTTGAATTTGAGGGCAGGAAGCTAGACAGCAAACACGACCATTAAGAAACTCTTGCATGAGAACGTTAAGAAAAACCTGATGGTTTCCATTGGCAACGACAACAAGTAAAAGTGCATTAAGTTCGGCCTGAAGTTTGGACTGAACTTTGGATATCCACCAACTCGGATATTAATCAACTTTTGTCATAATACGGTGAAAAATGCCTCATTTATGGACCCATAGTAGTTATACCTTACTATAGTCCGACCTCCACCATATTCAGAAAGGCTATGAAAGCGTCTAGCTTAACTCATTGTAACAAATTCATCGGTCAAAAAATTCACCTCCTTAAATTAGGAGATCGGTATATGAACCATATTGAACACGAATATCGAAGAGCATAACACAGCCCACTGTGTCAAATTGTAGCGAAATCGAGTAATAAACGTGCTTTTATTGTCCCTAAAACTTAAATCGGAGATCGGTATATATATGGCAGCTATACACAAATATAGGCCGATTTTGAACGTACTCGGTACGTATGGCGAAGGGCCTAACAAAACTCATTGCGCTAAATTTCAAAGACATTTGTTAATAAATTCACCTTTAATGGGCCTAAAACCTTAAAACTGGAATTCAGTACACATGGCGGCTACAATCAAATCTGGACCAAATCTGGACCAAATCTGGAATTTCAGCAATATCGGTTAATAAATTCATCTTTTTGAGCCTCAAACCTTAAGTCTGGAGATCGATATATATGGCAGCTGTATCCAAATCTGGACCGATCTGGGCCGTATTAAACAGGGATGATAAAAAGCCTTACACAACCTGCTATACCAAATTTCTGCGAAATCGGACAAAAAATGCGCCACTTAAGGGGCATTTTTATATCCAAATCTGGACCATATTGACCAAGGGTGTCGAGAGGCCTAACACAGCTCACTGTCGTAAACTTCTGCGAAATCGAATAATAAATGTGAGTTTAATGGGCCTAAGACCAAAAATCGCCAGATCGGTCCATATTGGGGCATTATCAAAATATAATCCGATATAGCCCATCTTCGAACTTGACCTGCCTATGAAAAAAAAGGAATCTGTGCAAATTTTCAACTCAATATCTGCATTTTAAAGACTGTAAAGTGATTCTAACAGACAGACGGACAGACATGTGTAGATGGTCTTAGATTTTTACGACGATCAATAATATACATATATTCTTTATAGGGTCGGAAATGGATATTTTGAGGTGTTTCAAACGGAATGAAAAAAATTATTATACCCCCCTCCTTCGGTGGTAGATATAAAATAGGAAAAGTTTCACCTATCACTACAGCGAAATGGGGCAGTTGTCTGTAGCTTAGTTTGGGTTTGAGTGGCAGTCTGGTATCAGACTCACTTAAACGTTTTCGTCCTTTGTGGTGTCAAAGGAAGATGCCTTTTAGTTCCCACCGTTGAGCCATCCAGATCGCTTAAAAAAGCCCAACAACTTGCGAATATTAACATCCGCTAATTCAGACAAGTTCCCAGACAAATGCGAACCTAATGTGGATCTTCTTCTGACTGTCAGTCAGGGATACACACCAGCAGATGTACTAAAATCTTCTCTTCCCCGACCTCCTCACAACTTCTACAGAAGTCGTAACATGCAATTTAGTCTGTCAGAATGTTTTCGGATCAAACGGTGGCTTGTCACGACTGAGACGTCTGTTCTAGCCAATGACAGCATAGCGGTAGACCTTCTCAACTCTATAATGAGCCACATAATATTGGAATGTACACTTTGTGACCACCTGTTGTTGTTGTTGTTCTTCGGACCTGAAGACTTGGCTTACATGTCGCTAGTCCCGCAAGCCTGCTCTACAGTTTCCTCGGATATCTCTGTGGCCGGGCATCCAAAACAGGTGAATTTTGAACTGTTTAGCCATCTCATTGGGGATCTCTGAAAGTCGTGGTCGGTTTTTGAATTCAGAAATATGTTCTCCAGAGATTTTTATGCTAATCGTCCTTATGACATTATATGTTAGCCATTCCATCACTTCTTTAATTGCAAGGATCTGCGCTTGATACACACTACAGTGGTCAGGTAACATTTTCGATATAATCAGTTCTAGCTCTTCAGAATGCATCCCAAGCCCAACTGGTCGTCTAGTTTAGAACCATCCGTATAGAAGTCTATGCAACTTCTATTACCAAGGACATCGTAGTTCTAATCGGTTCTATCAGGAATAGTGGTATAGTACTCTTTAGCAAAAGGCGGCTTAGGCAATGTGTAATTCACACTGCTTGGAACATGGGACATTGTATCAAGGATTACACAGTGTACGTAGCCGCCACATGACCAAAGTTTCAGGAATTTGTCTATCCACAATGTCCAGAGGCATTAGGTGTAAATTCAGTGCATCAGAGTGAGTCGTACCCATTCTTTGGATACGGCTGGGTATTAAATAGCAGGTGGACTTTTGAACGCCGTCCACCATAACACAACACCATATGACATTATAGACCTGACAACCCCAGAATAAACTCATGCACGTGGTTTAAAACCGCAACTTTCACCAATGCCTCTCTTGCAGGTATAAAGGGCAAGACATGCCTTTCTTGTCCTTTCGAAAATCTAAAACCATTTTACAGCTAAAAGGGTCCTAATATTGCGGTTTAGATTGCATTTTTAGTCAAAAAAAAAAGTATTTTCATTGTTTAGTATCTTTTGAAAAAAAGTTGCTTAAATACTTTACATTTTTTTAAGCCCTTTATCATAGGATAGGGGTATACTTATTTCGTCATTCTGTTCGTAGCACATCGAAATATTGATCTGAGGCCCAACAAAATATATATATATTCCTGATCGACTTGATATTCTGAGTCGATTAAGCCATGTCCGTCCGTCCGCCAGTCTGCCGAAAGCACGCTAACTTTTGAAGGAGTAAAGATAGCCACTTGGAGTTTTGCACAAATACTTCCTATAAAAATAGGTCGGTTTGTAAAAGCGCCATATTGGTTCATGTTTTGATATAGTTTCATATAAACCGGTAACGGATCTTGACTTCTTGAGTCTCTTAAGTGCGCAAAAACTGTGCCAAGTATGGTCCGAATCGGTTCAAAACCTGATATAGCTCCATATAAACCGATCGCTCGATTATTCTTCTTGATCCCCTAGAGGGCGCAATTCTTTGCAGACGTTTTGCTCAGTTTCTTCTTCCTTGAACTTCAATATACGTGCCAAGTAAGGCCTGAATAGGTCCAAAACTTAGTATAGCTCCCATATAAACTGATCTCCCGATTTAAATTCTTGAGCCCCTAGATGGCGCAGTTCTTGTCTGAATTGGCTGATATTTTCCACAACGACTTCTCCTACGACCTTCAACATACATGTCAAGTATGATCTGAATCGGTAACTTCTTGAGCCCCTATAGTGCGCAATTCTTGAGCCCCTATAGTGCGCAATTCTTATCCGATTTAGCTGAAATTTTGTATAATGACTTCTACTATGACCTCAGGAGGCCACCGTAGCGCAGAGGTTAGCATGTCCGTCTATGACGCTGAACTCCTGGGTTCCAATCCTGGCGAGACCATCAGAAAAAATTTTCAGCGGAGGTTTTCCCCTCCTAATGCTGGCAACATTTGTGAGGTACTATGCCATGTAAAACTTCTCTCCAAAGAAGTGTCGCACTACGGCACGCCGTTCGGACTCGGCTTTAAAAGGAGGCCCTTTATCGCTTCAATTTGAATCAGACTGCACTCATTGATATATGAGAAGTTTGCCCCTGCTCCTTAGTGGAATGTTCATGGGCAAAATTTGCATGTTTTACTACACTTTAACCGACGATGTCTAAGTTGTAGTTTGATATCTTGTTCTGGACTTGGTAAAGTCTCGATGCTTCTGAGAGAGTTCTGACGTTCAATGTTCCAATCATAAACCGTATTCTGAATCCATAGGTCGTCACCGGGGGGTTGTAAGATCCATTATTTCTTGTTGATATTTCTGTAATTGCGATTTTTTAGATGGATGGCGGATAGAGCCATGGCATCGATACCTAGTGCTGGGGCTGCCAGCGATCCTCTAGGTTGGGGTTTCTTGATGGTGAATCTTCTGAAAACCTGCGAACGCCACCGTTGGTCATTTCCTTTGACTCATCAGCTACTGACCCTATTGCACGAACCCATCGTGATCGTATTCGTATCTTTGCAAGCGGGACACCACCCAGCATCCCCTATCCGATGGTAGAAGTAGCATGGAAGTTCCATGCTACTCTCCTTCTAACAACCGCATCATAAGTTGCAGCAACAGGCTTTTTAGCTGTCAGTCTGCTGTAATTGCAGCAAAATTAACTGCTAACAGTCAGCAGGCAGTGCTTGCTATTATCAGCTGACTTTTTTGTGAGTGTACATCTGTGTCAAGTATAATGAAGATTTGACGACACTTTGAGGCTCATCCTCGATTTTTCTTTTTAACTTCGTGGAAGGGTCAGTTTGGTGGCGATGCGTTACATTTGCCCCTTTTCAATCTATGCCGAATATGATACCCCCATAAGGTCCACAAAAGATTAACGGTGGTGGGTATAGAAAAATTTGGGCCGGCCAAGCTTAATGGCTCTTACTCATGTGCCCCCAAAGAGGGGGGTTTTTAACGCAAAAAAAAAAAAATTAAATTAAACCATTTACCCACAAAGCCTAATTACTTTGGAAATAAATAAACGAATAAATATCTGAGCAAGGAATGTCCGTTGTCATTAAATAAATTTTAATAACAGGAAAATTACTGGATGAGTAAGTACAGAGCCTGGCTGCGTGTATTACTGTCTACACACGTTTATCCCTCCATCTGTCTAGTTGTATCATGAAAAGTGCCAAGAATTGCCATATGCCATGTTCCGTACGCCTGTCGGCGTTCGTCTTGATTTATGTTGATTAAAAATAATAAAACTTAAAGATATCACGGCAAGCATGAATGACATACTACTACTGATACTAGCTACCAGGCAGACAGACCGACAGACATTTAGAGAATCTTAGTACATTAAGTGAATGTGTTTTTGGAATCTTTTGCCCATCTAATCTATGCATGATGAGGTTTATTTGCTGTGATGGCCAGCAAATGAATGCTTTTAAATATTTGTAAGGAAGATCTAATTATTGATCTTGCTGGATCCAGAATAATCTCGCATAAATTTCAATTTTCATTAAAATTCACTGACTTTTTTACGAAAGCCACATGACTACAACGATGACAACTGGCTGAAGAAGAAGAAGAAGAGAAATAAAAACAACAACGATAATTCACGTCATGCCTGAGTGGGGGTGTGAGTTTGAGATGAGATGAGATTTGTGTCGATGGCGGTAAAAATTTGCTATCTGACTGACTGGCTGGTTGACTAAATGGACAGACTGATGATCTCTATGATCATGACCATGGAAAATTATAATCATTAACTATTCCATGGAGGACCATTAGCGTTGTTGTTGTTTCTCATTAGAAAACAGCAACTTGGCCTATTGTTCCTCACTTCTATGGCCCCAACTATTTAGGAAAATCACGACGAAGTCTCCATATAAACAATAGATCACACATTGCCTTGCCACAAATACAACTGTATTGTGCCAGAAGTAAACATCTCAGCATATTCAATTGTCAATAAAAATCTCTAAACATGAATTTTAAATAAGTGCAAATCAGCACACAGTAAACCAGGCCGATATGGTCATAGTGTTGTGCATTTTTTCAATATTGGAAGGAGACTTTCAAATAATTACCCAAAAGCAACATTTAATCCATTCATTAATATTGTGTAGCATGTTGGAACCAGTCAGGCAAGGGAATAAATCATTGCCCCATGCCAAATTTCGTGAAAATACAAATTGCGTTATATTGTTGGCGAACTCGAACACCTCAATGTAAACAACATGTGTATGTTATAAATGGGACTGGTGAAGATTGGTGAAGAGGTTTAAACCAACTGACCAATGTATTGTTGCATGCCAACCAAAAATAACTAATCTTGGACGCCTAGGCAACAAAAAGAACTATGGAAAAACAGATCAACAAACAAGTAAGGACGAGCTAAAGTCGGGCGAAGCCGACTATTTGAAACCCCACTACACCACATTGGATATGCAGGCTAAGTGGTTGAATTTAAAATTTGTTTAATTTTGATATGTAGAATTTTGATCAAAATCCGTACATATTGTAGGAGCCATAGAGTAAATCGTTGTGCAAATTTGGGAGAAGATCGATTGATAAATGGGATTGCAAAATTGCAAATTTTGCCCATGAACATTCATCTAAGGAACGGGGGCAAACTTCTCACATATCAATGAGTGCAGTTCGATTCAATCTTAAGCTCAATGATAGGGGGCTTCCTTTTTATAGTCGAGTCCGAACGGCATGTCGTAGTGCGACACCTCTTTGGAGAAAAGTTTTACATGGCACAGAAACAATGTGGTATAAAAATATGTGAGAGTTCTTCGAGAGCCACGATGGACCAGTTGGCAGTATGCTCTCACATTGAGAAAGCCTTTCAAAATATGAGGATCAAAATACTTATTCAGCATCAGTTGGACTAAGTTTTCAGAAACTGGGACGCCACATGCTAAGTTGCGGGTCTCATACCCATGAGACAGTTATCGCAAAGCTCGCCGCAAGTGAGTGTTTGATAACCACTCTTTAGCTAAGGATCCTCCCCGAGCTTAGGATCCTCACTAAGAAGGGAGGTTTTAACACTTCTTAGAGGACCTGAACAACTCAGAGTTTTTATATCCTCCACCACAGGATGGGAGTATACTAATTTCGTCATTCTATTTGTAACACCTCGAAATATTCGTCTAAGACCCCATAAAGTATAAATTCTTAATCGTCATGACATTTTAAGTGGATCTAGCCAAGTCCGTCCGTTCGACCGTCTGTCTGTCGAAAGCACGCTAACTTTCGAAGGAAAAAAAATCTAGCCCCTTGAAATTTTGCACAAATACTTCTTATTATTGTAGGTCGATTGGGATAGTAAATGGGTCATATCGTTTCATGTTATGATATAGCTGCCATATAAACCGACCTTGGATCTTTACTACTTGGGCCACTAGCGGGTGCAATTCTTATCCGATTTGGCTAAAATTTTGCACGACGTGTTTCGTTATGACTTCCAATAACTGTGCCAAATCGGCTCATAACCTGATATAGCTGCCATATAAACCGATCTGGGATCTCGACTTCTTGAGCCTCTAGGGGGCGCAATTATTATCCGATTTGACTGAACTTTAGCATGAGGTGTTTTTTATGACTTCCAACAATTGTGCTAAGTATGGTTCAAATCGGTCCATGTTTTGATATAACTGTCATACAAACCGAACTGGGGCCTTAACTTGAGCCTATAGAGGGCGCAATTCGATTTGGTTTGGCTGAAATTTTGCATGACGTCGTTTGTTATGACTTCCAACAACTGTGCAAAGTATGGTTCAAATCGGTTCATAACCTGATATAGCGCCCATATAAACCGATCCGGGATCTTGACTTCTTGAGTCTTTAGAGGGCGCAATTATTATCCGATTTGGCTGAAATTTTGTACAACGGCTTCTCCCATGACCGGCAACATACGTGTCACATATGGTCTGAAGCGGTCTTTAATCTGTTACAGTTTCCATATAAACCGAACTCCCTATTTTACTTATTGAGACCCTAAAGGGCGCCATCCTTACCCGAAATTGCTGAAATTTCACACAATCACTTCTACTATGGTTTCCAATATTCAATTCAATTATGGTCCGAATCGTACCATAACTTGATATATCTCCAGTAGCATAGCATTTCTTTTCTTATCCTTTATTTGCCTAAAAAGAGATACCGGAAAAAGAAATCGATAAATGCGATCCTTGGTGGAGGGTATATGAGATTCGGGCCGGCCGAACTTTGCATGCTTTTACTTGATATAATTTCTTTTTCATATAATCGGATATTGTCCGGCTGCGGGCCATAGGGTAATCTGTTTCTATTACAAATAGAAAACAAAAAGCCCTGTTTTTTTAAAGTTAGAAAAAGTGTCTTAAGTTAGAAAAAGTGTTAAAGCTCCAAACAAGCCGATTGTTTGCTTAACTGTATGTCCTTATAGGCGTTGGACGGGTTAAATCTTGCATCCTCTTCTTTACGTTAGAATTAGATCAATTTCCATATTTTTTTATTTAACGAAAAAGAAAGGATTGTAAGCTTATAGTAAATGGCAAAAAATCAAATATAAAACATCATATCCATGTGGCAGTTTTTGCCCGGAAAACCTCAATTGTCGTGAATTTAAAATTTAGTGAAAAAAAAAAACCACAAACAACTAAATCTTTAATACTATCATAACTAGACAACAGATACAGCATCTACAAATGCACACATAGAGTATTCTTCATTTCACCATGAAATAAGACATAGTTCTACACCGACAGGGACTGGACAAATAGCAAAGCTGAGGTTGCGACCGATAGATACCATCATTGAATCGGTCAGTCGTTTGGTGCATTGTCCACACCACGCTCAGGAGATTGTCTAAATTTACGACTAAATCATAGTCAATGCTAAATGGTTGAATGGGGTAGAAAAGAACGTCGGGTAGATTCAAGACGCATAGATACACAAAGATTATGACAATGTCTATTCCCTTACATATTTTCACAACGTCCAACACATAATCTTTGCCATCAAAGTTTAGCAAAGAAAGAGAAAGAAAAAGACATGTGAGTGAGTGCAGAAAATTTATTAGGAGCGAACGAATGTCTAGAATGGGAAGATGCATTTGTCTAAAATAGGCATGAGGTATATAGGACTACTATGTAGCGATGTCCGTTCGTCCGTCCGTCTGTCGATTGGAGCGGATACCAGCTCTTTGCCCAAATTTCAACTAAATCCTGGAGTAACGAATACCTACAATGTGGAGATACATTTGGCTTAAATGGGCATGTGGATCTACCAATGTCCTTTCGTCTGTCGGACGCAGCGGACATTTCCCCTCACGGGCGGACGGATAGCCATAGACAAATTGAATTTACCAATGTCCGTCCTTCTATCGGGGAAAGTGGACCCTCCGCCCTAACCCAAAATTCAAAAATGTCAAATTTTAGATATGGGTGCACCGATTAAGGCGCTATTTTATTTGCACCTTTATGGTTACCCAACAAAAAACGAATCTGGCATAACAATTATTGGGCCAAGCAATCAAGGGGAACGCCCCACCCCAAAATGCACCGAAGCTGCCATGTTTACCGATTGGGACAATATAGTTATCAAATTAAAGATATTGGTGAATAAAAAGCGAACCTGATTGGTAATTTGACATGTCTTAAATCCCCTAAACTGACATGTACACCGAGTGTTTCAAGCAACCTGCGAGACGCCCCACCCCAAAACCTACGAAACGAGCATGTTTACTGATTGGGACAATATGGGTATCAAATTAATGGTATTTGTGAGTAAAGCGCGAATATGATGTGCAAATTTAACTGAAATCCCCTAAACTGGCATGTAGGCCGACCGGGCCATATGAAAGTGCAAGGTCATCGAAAGAAAAGCACGAATTTGAAATTCATTTTGGGGGCCAGGAGCTAGGTTGCCACCCTAACTTCCAAGAAACTTCCCAGCAGGACATATAGGCCGATAGGAACAATTTGATACTCAAATGGATGATATTTGTGAGTACAATACGAATCAAAAATTATGAGGGCCAACTGTCTAGGATGTCACCCCACGCTCCCAACAGATCTGCAGGTCGACCTGGAAGACAATGCAGAGCAGGGAGTAGAGCACATATAATCCAGTAAACAGATACTAGGAGCGACCGAATGTCTAGAATGGAAGGTACATTTTTCTCAAACTGACATGTGGCATATGGGACTACTATGAAACTATCTGTGTTCTTCCGCCTGTTGGAGGAAACGAACCCTCCCACTTAACCCAAACTTCAAAAACTCTACATTTGTAGATCCGCACCGATGCAAATGCAATTTTATTTGCACCCTTGTGGTAATTTAAAAACACGAATCTGATATAACAATTTTGGGGTCAATCAACCGGGGGGAATGCCCCACCCCAAAAACCTTCGAAACGGGCATGTTTACTGATTGGGACAATATTGGTTTCAAATTAAAGGTATTTATGAGTAAAGTGCGAATTTGATGTGCAAATTTGATTCTTTGTATCTGAAATCCCCTAAACTGACATATAGACCGACCGGAACAATATTGGACTCAAGTGAAAGTGTTACCACACTAGCCACCAAAAAGCCCCCCAGCAGAACATGTAGGCCGGTAGGAACAATTTGAGACTCAAATGGAAGATGTTTGAGAGTAAAATATGAATCTAATATTCTTAGGGATCAATTGCATTATTGGTAACTCAAATTGGAGTAGGGAGTAGAGTACAACTCTTCCTACCCCTAATACAGACCTCTAAGAACCCATCCTTTTTGTATTCCTACTTTTTATACTTACCACCGAAGGAGGAAGGAAGGTATTTTCATACTGTTATTTCCCTAGCACCGTTTGATTCGAAATATCGATTTCCGACCCTATAAAGTATCAATGTTCTTGATCCTCGTAAAATTCTAAGAAGATCTAGCCATTTCCGCCAGTCTGTTGAAATCAGTCTTTCTGTTGAAATCAGTCTTTAAAAATAAAGATAGTAAGCTGAAACTCAGTACAGATTCTCTTTTGCTTTACAGACAGGTGTAAAGTGTGAAGATGGTCTATATCTGACTATGACTTTATTTAACCCCATATAGACCGATCTTCCGATTCCGGTCTTATATGCACATTTATTACCCGGCATTATTATGATAAGACCCTCGACGTACCGTACCGAGTATGATCTGTATAGGATTATATGGTCTAAATTGGACCCTATGTAAACCGATCTTCCGATTTAAAATCATGTGCACACAAAAGGGGCATTTAAATTCCAATTTTTCGGAAATTTGTAACAGCGAATTATCCAAACCGAGCATGGACCAGGTCTGACTATATCTGGAAATACCTGCCAGATATGCCGATCCCCCGACTTAAGATCTTGATCAAAAAAAAAGTATTGATTGTCTCATTTCCTTGAAATTTGGCACAGCTAGTTGTTTTAGGCCCTACAACGTATTTACCGAATATGGCCTAAAACGAACTTTATATTGATATAGACATAAATATAGACCAATCTTCCGATTTTAAGTCATACACACATAAAAGTTGTATTTATTACCCGATTTTGCGGAAATTTGGGAAATTCGACAATGATGGCTATCCGTACCGAGTATGGACGTGATCGGACTATATCCGGATATAGCTGCCATATACGCCATATACGGCATTGGGCATAAAAGCTGTATTGATTGCCTGATTTCATTGAAATTTGGCACAGCGAGTTGAATTAGGCCCCTTGACATATTTACCGAAAATGGTCTAGAACGGACTTAATATTGATATAGCCCCTATATAAACCGATTTTCCGATTTAAGGTCTTTTCTCCTCCTCCATAATGGAATGATCATGGTCAAATTTACATTTGCATACCCACAAAGGCGCATTTATTACCCAATTTCGCGGAAATTTACCACAGCGATTTGTGCTAGACCCCTCGACAGCCGTTCCGAATTATTTCTATGTAGCTGCTCTGGGTTGGGCAGTTTTCACCTGAGTTTTACGAAAAGTGCTTAGTATTCTTATCAAAGGTAGTTGGTATCCAAAGTTCTGCCCGACCGAACTTGTTGCGTTCTTATACTGTCCATCATAGGATAGGGTATAGTAATTTTATCATTCCGTTTGTAACACCTCTAAATATTGATCTGAGACCCAACAAAGTACATGTATTCTTGACCGTCTTGACATTCTAAGCCAATTTTGCTTTGTTCGTCTATCTGTCCGTCCGACTTCCCGTCTGTCGAAAGCGGGCTAACTGTCGAAGGAATAGAAAAGCCGCTTGAAATTTTTCAGTCTGCAATCAGACTCACTTAGACGTTTTAGTCCATTGTGATACCACAGGAACAGAAGAAGGAAGATTCCTTCTAGTTCCTATAGTTGAAACATCCAGATCGCTTTAAAAAGCCCAGCAATTTGCGACGGCCCGCTAAATCAGACAGATTCTGAAAGAAATGAGAACCCATAGTGCAACTCCTTTTGAATGCCAGTTCGGGACACACACACAGAAGGTGTTCTATAGTCCCTTTTTTTCGATGTCATCGCAGCTTCTGCAAAAGTTGTTACTGGCAACCTTCAGTCTGTCAGCATGTCAGCATGTTTTCCGATCAGACAGTAACCTGTCATGACGGACACAATGACTGAGACGTCTGTTCTTCCCAGTGAAAGTAAAGCGGTAGACCTCTTAAAGTCTATATTAGCCCACATAATTTTGGAATGCTCACAGCCCCCACTTTGTGATCATCTATCATTCGTTGCCCTTCGGGCCTGATCCTGAAGACTTAGCTTACATGTCGCTAGAGGAGTACCCACAGATCACAGATATTTCCTCGCGAGCTCGTCTGCTTTACAATTCCCTGGGATATATCTGTGGCCCGGCACCCAAAACAAGTGAATTTTGAACTGTTCAGCCATCTCGTTGAGAGATCTGCAACAGTCGAGGCCAGTTTTTGTGATTAGAAATACGCTCACCAATGATTTAATGGCTGTCTGAGAAGATATTTATGCCAATCGTTATGACATTATATCTTAGCCATTCTACAACTTCCTTAATTGCAAGGATCTCCGCTTGATACACACTGCAGTGTTCGGGAGAGCTTTTGGATATGACCAGTTCTGGATCTTTAGAGTACACCCCAAAGCCAATCTGGTCATCTAGTTTGGAATCATCCGCTTCCTGCTAGTGTAGGTCGGTTGGTATTGTAAATGGGCCAGATCGGTTCATGTTTTGATATAGCTGTCATATAAACCTATCTCGGATATTGACATCTTGAGACTCTAGAAGTCGCAAAACCTGGGCAATTCGCAGAAATTTTGCATGAGGTGTTTTGTACTGACTTCTAATAACTTTGCCAAGAATGGTGCAAATTGGTTCATAACCTGATATATCCGCCACATAAACCGATTTTGGATCTTGATTTCTTAAGCCTCTAAAGAGCGCAATTCTTATCCGATATAGCTGAAATTTTGCACAAAGTGTTTCATTTTGGTTTCCAACAAGTGTGCCAACTGCGGCGGCTAACCTGATATAGCCGCCACATAAGCCGATATCGGATCTTGACTTCTTGAGCCACTAGAAGGCGTAATTCCTATCCGATTTGGCTGAAATTTCTCATGAGGTCTATTGTTATGACTTTCAACAATTGTGCTGAGTATGGTTCAAATCGGTTCATAACCTGATGTAGCTGCCATATAAACCCATCTTGAATCTTAACTTCTTGAGCCACTACAGAGCACAATTCTTATCCGATTTCGCTGAATTTTTGCATGACGTGTTTTGTTATGACTTTCAACAAATGCGGAAGAATTATCCAATTTTGCTGAAATTTTGCATGAGGTCTTTTGTTCTGACTTCCAATAACTTTACCGTGCAAATCGGTCCATAACCTGATATAGCCGTCATGTAAACCGTTCTCGGATCTTGACTTCTTGAACCTCTAAAGGACGAAATACTTATCCGATATAGCTGAAATTTTGCACAAAGTGCTTTATTTTGATTTCCAACTCGTGTGCCATGTATGGCACAGCAGCGCTTAACCTGATATAGCCGCCATATAAACCGATCTCGGATCTTGACTTCTTTAGCCAGTAAAGGTCGTAATTCTTATCCAATATAGCTGAAAAGTAGCAGTAGTAGTATGGTCCAAATCGGTCCATAACCTGATATCGCCGCCACTGCACAGATTTTGAATCTTGACTTCTTGAGCCTCTAAAGAGCGTAATTCTTATCCCATATTTCGACTTCCAACAATTGTGCCAAGAATGGTTCAAATCGGTTCATAACCTGATAAAGTTGTGATATAAGCAGATCTTTAGATTTGACCTCTTGAACCTCCAGAGGGCGCAGTTAGCACCTGATTTGCCTGAAATTTTTCACAAAAAGTTTGGGTATGACTTCCAACAGATGTGTTATGTATGATTCAAATTGGTGTATATGCAGATATAGCTTCCATAAATAAGCCAATCGGTCGATTTCAGCCCCTTAAAAGCGCAATTTTTATCCGATTTGGCTGAAATTTTGCACAACTTCTACTATGACATACGTATGACCAACACTCATGCCATCGGTTTATAACCTGATACAGCTTTCATATAACCCGAACTCCCGCTAACGCTTCTTGAGCTCCTAGAGGACGAAGTTTCTATCAGATTTGACAGAAATAATTTCTGCAATGGTTTTCGACATCCAACCCAGTCCAATTATCCTTTGTTTGGTATAAAGAGATACCGGACAAACAACTTGGCAAATGGGATCCATTGCGGTGGGTATATAAGAATCGACCCGGCCTAAAATAGCCCGCTTTTACTTGATGCTTAGTGTTTTCTTTTATTTATTTTTTTTTTTTTTTGAATTTCCAATTTGTTTCGTCACATCCTTTTGTCCCTAAGAGGTGAGTGTATACATTCAATCCAATAGATACAAACCAACAAAAAAATTCAATCTTTGTTAGAGTCACAGACAGACATATCATTAAGAAGCATTTCACACTTAAATCAGCGCAATAAATTCTAATAATCATAGCGCTGTTTGGATGTACTCGTCGTCGTTGTCTCAGTTCATTCGTTCTCGTTTAAGACAGAAAACCTTGTGATGTGCAAAGTGCATTTTCACATACTCACATTGGGAAAAACGGCTTAGTGTCAATACCAAAAATTTACCTATTGCACTTAAAAATACATGCAAAAACAAAAATCGAACATAGAACATAGTAACTATTAGAAAAAAAAGGAGAAGAAAAATCTATGACGTCATCATTAGGCAGAATTTTTGTTTGGTTTTATACCCTACACCAAAACTGTGGTATAGGGTATTATACAATAACTTAGTGATTTAGTTTGTAACACCTAAAAGGAAGAGAGATAGACCCATTGATAAGTATACCGAACGACTGAGAATCGCTTTCTGATTCGATTTAGCTATGTCCGTCTGTCTGTCTGACTGTCCGTCTGTGTGTCTGCCTGTCCATGTTAATTTGTGTACAAACTACTGGTCGCAATTTTCATCCGATCGTCTTCAAATTTGGTATGGACATGTTTTTCGGCCAAGAGACGAAGCCTATTGAAATTAGAAAAAATCGGTTTAGATTTGGATATAGCTCCCATATATATTTTTGTCCGATTTGCAGTAATACTGTAATATAATAGTCATTTGTTAACCGATTCTCTCGAAATTTGGCAGGAATGATTTTCTAACGACTCTCGACTTTACTGCCGAATTTCATAGAAATCGGTTCAGATTTTGATATAGCTCTCATACATATATATCGCCCGATTTTCACTCCTAGAGCCACTCCTAGCGCATTTATTGACCAATCTTCCTAAAACTTTGTACAACGCTTTCCTCGATGACTTCCACAATATCTACAAAATATAGTCGAAATCGGTTCAGATTTGGATATAGCTCCCATATATATGTTAGTCCGATTTTGAGAAATATTGCAATCAAATAATCAATTGTTAATCGATTCTCTCGAAATATGGAAGGAAGGATTTTCTTTTGCTTCTCAACATTATAGATGAATTTCGTAGAAATCGGTTCAGATTTAGATATAGCTCCCATATGTATATATCGCCCGATTTTCACTCCTAGAGCCACTGCAAGCGCATTTATTGACCAATCTTACCAAAACTTTGTACAACGCTTTCCTCGATTTGCAGTAATACTGCAATAAAATGGTCATTTGTTTACCGATTCTCTCGAAATTTAGCAGGAAGGATTCTTTAATGACTCTCGACATAGCAGATGAATTTCATAAAAATCGGTTCAGATTTAGATATAACTCCTATATATATGTTGGTCTGATATTTAGAAATATTGCAATCAAATGGTCATTTGTTAATCGATTCTCTCGAAATATGGCAGGAAGGATTTTATTTTGCTTCTCGACATTATGGATGAATTTCATAGAAATCGGTTCAAAATTAGTTATAGCTCTCATATATATATCGCTCGATTTTCACTCCTAGAGCCACTGCAAGGGCATTTATTGCTCAATCTTCCCAAAATTGTGTATCACGGTTTCCTCGAGGACTTCCACAATATCTACAAAATATAGTCGAAATCGGTTCAGATTTAGATATAGCTCCCATATATATATTCGTCCGATTAGCAGTAAAAAGGGTCATTTGTTAACCGATTCTCTCGAAATTTGGCAGGAAGGATTCTCTAATAACTCTCGACATTAAAGGTGAATTTCATAGAAATCGGTTCAGATTTGGATATAGCTCCCATATATATGTTGGTCCGATTTGCGGAAATATTGCAATCAAATGGCAATTTGTTAATCGATTCTCTCGAAATTTGGCAGGAAGGATTCTTTAATGACTCTCGACATTACAGTTGAATTTCATAGAAATCGGTTCAGCTTTATATATAGCTCCCATATATATTTTCGTCCGATTTGCGGTAATATTGCAATCAAATGGTAATTTGTTAATCGATTCTCTCGAAATTTGGCAGGAAGGATTCTTTAATGACTCTCGACATCACAGGTGAATTTCATAGAAATCGGTTCAGATTTGGATAGAGCTGTCATATATGTATATCGCCCGATTTTCACTTCTAGAGCCACTCGAAGAGCATTAACCACTTTTGCAAAAATTTGCACAACGGTTTTCTCGACGAGTACCACATTATCAATTTTTGGGTAATTTGTTATCATTTGTGAACCGTAGCTATTGCAGTTTGACCATATTTGCTCGAAATGTGATAGGGATTGTTTAAGAACCCATCTGAAAACATCCGGAGAGGTCCACCAAAATTGGTTCAGAATTAGACATAGCTCCCACTTTGTTTCTATTGGGTAGGTGTAGGGTATTACAAAGTCGGCACCGTCCAACTTTTGCCTTTCCTTACTGGTTTATAGATGTTTTAGTTTTTTACAACACCATATTTCTATTACAGCTTTTTGTAGAAAAACTACTTTCGCAAAAATAGATTCTGGATAATCCCAAACCGGAAGATATAAAAGTTCTAATTTACTAAATAACTATCAGCGCTCATCTAGCCTTGTACATGAAAATCAGCTTGACGAGGCTTACATCTTTTCTTGCCTTTTCTTACGAAAAAAGTCATTCATTGCAAAATCACCATATCATTTCCATTGCCTTTGTAGCCAACCAGTGTCAGCCATACCTAGAGATTCATACCCTCCCTGTGGGTTTTAAAAATTAACATATTCATTTTTGTTGACATTTTGAATTAAGATAAATTGTTTTAAAGCAAAGTTTGATAAACTCACAGCGATGAACAATCTCACATAGATGGAATAAAAAAAAAGAAAATCAACTCAAGTTTCGTTGGTGGTAAAGTTTAAATTTTGATAAAGTAAATGTGAAATAAAATTATGCGAGTATATAAGCATTTATTGTGCTAAAATTTGACCGAAATGTTTAAGGAAAGTCATGAACGTTCACCGAAGGAAGGTAGATTGAGCCAACGGAACATATAAATGTTGCGAGACCATAAGCAGACCCCTACCGAGATAGCAACTTAATGCGTCACACTATGGAAAACTTCAATTACTTAAACTTGGATACCAAAAACATACCCCCAATGGAACCCATGGTACGACCCCAAGTGTTATGGTGCTAGCAAATAATGAAGCAAACAGGTGGTAGATTAAAGAACATGTATAAATTTGTCACAATTTCTTCTTAAATAAAAATCTTATCTTAATGAAATGTTAGAAGCGAAAATATTCCGGTATATAAATATTACTTTATCTAAGAAATCTTTCACATGTCTTACGCCACCTTTTATTCCCCAATTTTGCGTGCGCTATTTATCTTCATTTGATTTTTGCGTCATTATTGTCCATCATACCCATTACCACGCTACCATTTTGAACGTCATAGTTCCGTTATATTTCCATTATCTTGAGAGGAGTTTGTGCAAGCGATTAACGAGAACGTGGTGATAACCGAACAAATTTCTAGCTAGGCAGGCAAAATTAATGTTGACCACCATCGATTTTATTGATAGGGGACACAAGACATAAGCGTGTTAAAGCCCTGCAAATTTTGGACAATATGTTGACGTCCATGACTGCTTTTGATAACATATCTTTAACCATATTTTTCCTTAGAACCAAAATAACACGTCATATCACCAAAGACTGAGAGATTGAAGTATCTTTGGCGATTTTTTTTTTTTTTTTTTTTTGAAAACTAGCCAAACAACATCATAGAAAATTCAAGTTATCGCCAATACAAGTGATATTGAGTTTCAATTGTTGTGAACACTTCAAAATTGGCGGCGACATGTATTTGTTGCTAGTTGCCAATACCAATTGAAAGAGGAGTACCGTGATTTAATACGAAATGGAAAAATTTAGAATAGAAAGACATTTTATATGAAAAACTGAAATATAAAGTCATCACAAAGTGGAAAGAAGCCTTGTGAACTGAATTCCTTCAAAATAATCAATCGTTGCACTTAGTTCAGAAAAAACTGCCAAAAAAGATAAGAAAATTTGGTCAAAACATTTCATTCGTTCTTTGATTAATGGAAAATTCGATCCACATTTTGTAAAATTTTGTCCACATTTTAGTTTTTGGCGAAAAATTTTTTTAAGATCCATATGTTTGTCCGATATTGCAATTTTCCCATTTGTTAACCGATTCTCAGGAACAAAGAATTCTCTTATGACTCCTGACAGATTTGGATATAGCTGCCATATAGATTAGGTTAGGTTAGGTTTAAGTGGCAGTCTGTCATCAGACTCTCATAGATGTTTTCGTCCATTGTGACACCACAGAAACAGAAGAAGAAAGATGTCTTTTAGTTCCTACCGTTGAACCATCCAGATCGTTTGAAAAAGACCAGTAACTTGCGAATGTTCACATTTGCTAAATCAGAGAGATTCTCAAAGAAATGAGATTCTAAAGTGGAACTCCTTCTGACTGCTAGTGCAGAACACACACACAGGTGTTCTATAGTCTCTTCTTCTTCGATGTTCTCATAACTTCTGCAAAAGACTTTGTTAGCAACCTTCAGTCTGTCTGCATGTTTTCCGATTAGACAGTGACCTGTCATGTTGGACACAATGACTGAAAAGTCTATTCTAGCCAATGACAGCAAAGCAGTGGACCTCTTCAAGGCTAGATTAGGCCACATATTTTTGGAATGCTTACAGCATTCCAAAATATGTAAAGTCAATATGAGTTCCATATTGACAAGAAAGTCGAATATATGGGTTTAGAGGAGATTTGGGGTTGGGGCGGCCTGCTGGGTACTTGGGCCCAAATTTATATACGATTTCCATTCCAATCCGGTCCACTTTTGATTTCGGGTGGCCTTTTTTGGGGTAAGGGAGAGGGTCGCCCGCATCCGATATCAAAAAATTATATATAGGCTATGCTTCCTTTTAGAAAAATCTACACAATCTGTAAAAATTTTAAGAAAATCGGTTTAGCCGTTTTTGATTTTACGGAACAAACAAACAAACCGTGTCCCATATAGTCATGACTTGTTCATAAGCCCATTTGGGGCATTTTTGGGTGGTGGAGTGACCCCCTATACTTCGATCTGATTTTGTATGCCAGTTTCGCAATCTACTAATGAATTCCATTCATTTGAGCCCCATATTGACATGAACATCCAATATGTCTTTTTGGGAGAGTTTTGGGATTGGACGGCCCGATAGGTACTTAGATTCTAATTTAAATACAATATTCGTCTTCTTCTCTCCAATACCTTTTATTTGATACCCAAATTGTCCCGACCGGTCGACTTTTGATTTTAGGTGGTGTTTTTTTGGCATAAGAGAGAGGGTCCGCCCCCTTTCGATATCGATATCAGCCGTTTTTGTTCTATACGGAACAAACAAACAAACCGACAGACAAACAAACACAAATTGATTTTTATATATAAATTTGTTTTTAATGCAAAAATTTTACTTTCATTGAAATGTTTATATTTTTAAATTTTGTTCAGAAACTATCTTTTGCCTACAGTAATACTTTCATTGTTTTGGAGATTTTTTTTTTAATTTTTTGAAATTAGTAATGGTAACGATGACGATAATAATAATGATCTGATTCCTCTCATCCTAGACACGTTTGGAAATAGTCAACCATCTCAGGCCAGTTAAGTTCAGATCATCTTAACGCTCAGCCATTTCACTTCAAGGCATCGTAAATGAATAGATGGTTATGATGATGGGGACGGCATGGCGTGCCGTGCCACTCATTGAATCATTGAAATGTGTTACAAATCGCATACAATTGGAAAATTGTGCAAACAAATAGACCCTTCACCTCTTACGTCTTTGTCGCCCCGCAAAGAAACCCCACATTCACAACAGCCGACCAAACATACATATCCCATACAACGGACAATTCCTGACATGACAACATCTTCTTCTTCGTCAGCATCATCAGCCAGCTAGTCGATAGCTTGGGTTGGTAGCATCAACTGGACTATACACTACATATGGCAAATTTAAAAATCGCTTGAAAGCCTAGGGAGAAGTAAAAAAAGTCTTCCATTATAAGGCCTTTAGGAAGCAATGTAGAACACATACAATCAGATTTAAAAAAAATTTAAAACGGCCTTTTTAAGGCCCAATTCTTAATGCTTTGCTCCACATTATGATAGCAAGCCTGTTAACATGTCTTCCTTTAAAAAGGAGGAATTGAGGCATTACTACAGTTGGATGTGGAAAAAAGCAAAACTTATTTAAGGCCTAGGAAATATACTAAATTTTTGATTCTAAAACACTCTAACAAGCTTTCTTTTTTTAAGAAGAACTGTGAGGTATATCAAATAAAGATACGTATGTTGGGTTTTGCTGATGGCAAAAATAATTCGACATTTGCTAATTATAGTGAAGGCCTGGTAAAAATGCTTTCCGCCACTGTTTGTCTAGCGCACTGCTATGACCACCAACAAACTATTCCATGCTGTATATACAGTAGGCAGGCACATCACATCCAATGCGAATGTGTAGTGAGCTATGGAAGTCTATCTCCGACTATTCGTTACTGCAAAAAAAAAGAGATTCTTAAATTATAATAAATTTTTATTAAATTTAATGCCTTATGACGACAATTGTCACTCAAACTAAGCGACGAAAAAAATACAACTTTTTACACTGAATAGTGCAAATTGTTTTTATTCTTAACTGGAAAATTTTAGGTAAAATCATCTCTTGAGATCGTAAAATAAAAATTATGATGAAAACATTTTCCAATTACATCTCATGACACTTGAAACAAAAATTATGCATACAAAGTGACTGTCTGGGGTATCAAAAAAGCAACAAACAAAACAGGAAGTGATATGTCTAACTAATGAGTAATTTTCAAAAATCATTGCAAAACTTATTGCACAAACCCATGAAATAATGTATGAAAAATGACCATTAATACAACAGGATATTTATATGAATAGAAATGTCCACAAAATTTGAATTAAATATCATTACAACACAAAAAAGTCGAAAAAAAAAATTAATAAAAAATTAAAAAAATAAAAAATTAAAAAAAAATTAATAAAAAATGAATAAAAAATTAAAAAAGCATAAAATTTTCTAAATAAAAGATTACGAAAAATTTTTTTAAAACATGTAACAGAATTATTTAATATTATTTAAAGTTCGGCCAGGCCGAATTTTATATACCCTTCACCACGAATCGCATTTGTCGAGTTCTTTGCGCGGCATCTCTTTTTAGGCAAACAAAGAATAATGGAAAATAATTGTTATGCTATTGGAGATATATCAAGTTATAGTCCGATTCGGACCATAAATGAATTGAATGTAGAAGTCATTGGGTAATATTTCAGTCCAAACGGATAAAAATTGCGCCTTGTAGGGGCTCAAGAAGCATCGATCGGAGATCGTTTTATATGGAATCTGTACCAGGCTATAAATCGATTAAGACCATATTCGATGCGTATGTTGAAGGCCGTTGTACAAAATTTCAGCCAAATCGGATAATCGGATAAGAATTGCGAAGCATCGATCGGAGATCGGTTTATATGGAATCTGTACTAGGCTATAAATCGATGAAGACCATATTCGATACGTATGTTGAAGGCCGTTGTACAAAATTTCAGCCAAATCGGATAAGAATTGCGCCCTCTAGAGGCTTTAGAAGTCAAGATCCCGGATGGGTTTATATGGACAGCTATATCAGGTTATGTATCGATTTGAAACATATTTATCGCAGTTATAGGAAGTCACAACAAAATATTTCATGCTAAATTTCAGCCAAATCGGATAAGAATTGCGCCCCCTAGTGGTTGAAGAAGTCAAGACCCAAGATCGGTTTATATGGTTATAGACCGATTTGATCCATATTTAGCATAGTTGTTGGAAATCATAAAAACCAATTTAATGCTAAATGTCAGCCAAATCGAATAAGAACTGCGCCCTCTAGTGGTTCAAGAAGTCAAGATCCGTGAAAGGTTTACATGACGGCTATATCAGGTTATAGACCGATTTCATCCATATTTGGCACAGTTGTTGGAAGTCATAACAAACAACTTCATGCTAAATTTCAGCCAAATCGGATAAGAACTGCGCCCTCTATTGCTCAAGAAGTCAAAATCCAAGACCGATATATATGGCAGCTATATCAATTTATAGACCAATTTCAACCATTGGAAGTCATAACAAACAACTTTATGCTAAATTTCAGCCAAATCGGATAAGAATTGCGCCCTCTATTGTCTCAAGAAGTCAAGATCGGTATATATGGCAGCTATATCAATTTATAGACCAATTTCAACAATAGCACAGTTGTTGGAAGTCATAACAAAAGACTTCATGCAAAATTTCAGTCAAATCTCTAGTGGCTCAAGAAGTCAAGATCCAAGATCGGTTTATATGACAGCTATACCAGATTATGGAACGATTTGAATCATACTTATTGGAAAAGATACCAAAACACTACGAGCAAAGTTTCAGTCAATTCGGACAAAAATTGCGCCCGCTAGAGGCTCAAGAAGTCAAGACCCAAGATCGGGTTATATGGCAGCTATATCAAAACATGAACCGATTTGGTCCATTTACAATACCTAACCGAAAAGTGTTTGTGCAAAATTTCAAGCGGCTAGTTTTACTCCTTCGAAAGTTAGCGTTCTTTTGCCAGACAGACGGAGAGACATGGTTAGATGGAGTTAAAATGTTATGACGATCAGGAATATATTGGGTTGCCCAAAAAGTAATTGCGGATTTTTCATATAGTCGGCGTTGACAAAATTTTTCACAGCTTGTGACTCTGTAATTGCATTCTTTCTTCTGTCAGTTATCAGCTGTTACTTTTAGCTTGCTTTAGAAAAAAAGTGTAAAAAAAGTATATTTGATTAAAGTTCATTCTAAGTTTTATCAAAAATACATTTACTTTCTTTTAAAAAATATATACTTTATGGAGTCTTAGACGCATATTTCGAGGAGTTACAAACAGAATGACGAAATTAATATACTCCCATTCTATGGTGGAGGGTATAAAAAGTTTCATAAAAATTAAGAAATATATTGTAGAGTAAATATAAAAAATTAAAATACTACGAAGGTTATCTTTATATTTCGGTATTAGAGAACACAAATACAAATATTAATAATCGAAAATCGCTTTATTGTTTTTCAAAATATTTCCCATTAAGGTCCATACACTTTTGCATGCGTTTGAAGCAATTGTCGAAACACTTTTGCCACTCTGATTGAGGTGTGTCTAAAACATGCATTCTCAACGCATCAACCGCTTCTTCAGCTTCCGAAAAACGTTGACCTCTTATTTTATTTTTCCATACAGGAATAAAAAGTAGTATGCGGTGCCAAGTCAGGATTTTACGGCGGATGACTCATCAAATCGATGTTTCGACCAATTGACGCGAGCCTTTTTTTGAGCGATTGACAAATTGTGTGGAATCCAATGCGAACAAATTTTTTGACATTCATATTCATGCAATATTGAGTGTATGCTGGTCCCTCTTATGCCTAAGGTTGTCTCAATCTCACGATAGGTCACATGACGATCTTGCAATATCAGTTGGCGCACAGCATCAATGGTTTTTATGAACAACAACTGATTTTAGACGATCTTCACGAAATTCGTCTTGGAGTAAACTAGGACCTTGGTTGATTTCACCATAGCATCGATAAACACTGGTCCTTGATGGAGCTTCATTGCCAAAAATTAAATTAAGTTAATCGATGGACTGTTGGTGAGTTAATTCACGTCGAATGTTGTAAATAAATAATCGCACGAAAATGTTTACGATTTAATCCCATTTTTTGGGCGAGATGATTCTTTTAAGTTACTGTAAACAACACAAACAGCGCTCGTATGTCAAAATGTTCTGAGTACGTATAAATTCAAAAATGTCAAGCTTTACCATAGAGCTCTCAGTTGGCACATTGCAACACAAGGGTTGCCCAATCTCGAAATATAAAAGGCAACCCTCGTATTCATAACTAATCATTCGATGAAACAGACAACACTTTTTGTAAAAACAAAATATAGCCGAAACCAAAAATTCGACAAATTTTTCCTCGCAACTAAACTTGAAATCAGACTAAATGTTCTTTGAAAATCAAAATTTCTGCAAAACTTTAATTTCAACTTAAACAATGTATAAAAAATTCAACAGTTTTCTTCTCTTCAATTCTATATCCCAGAAAACTATTCTTTTTAAAATAATGTTCCCTAAGAAAAAGAGCTTGACACTTTTGACATTGAGAAAAAACAACCATTTTATCTATTTTGTGTCCATTTTCTTTCATATAATTTGCAAGCTACATGATGATCATGATTTTGTGTTGGTGGAGAAAATGGAAAAATAACAAAATTCTCAGACGCTTAAGAAAAATCACACTCTGATCTTAAATGGGCTTTTAATGGACAATTTTCGCCTCTAGAACAAGGTCAACATAATCAGTTTTCTCATAGATGTGAATGCGCTATTTTTTTCTTTTTGTTCTAGTTTGCATTTGTGAAAAATTTATCATGTTACTAAAAACAATACAGATACTTGTGTATCTTTCTGTATACAGATATGAATTAAACACAACTGCCGGTCAGTTACTGTCGTTAGCATGGTGCTTGTAATGTAACATTGAATTATTTCTCTCTTCAGTACAATATTTCCAAGTACCTATGTTCCTGTATGCACTGAGAGAAACATATGAATATAAGTGATATGCATATATCATAAAACTAGACTTTTTAGAAGAAAAATATTTAAGGCATCAAGTAGAATATAATAAAAGATAAAAAACCATTATATAAAAATAAATTGAAATATTGAAATAAAATATAAAATAAAATACTTTTGATGTTTAAATAAAGGAAACATTTTTACAATTTATTTTTTTGGGAAAATATCTCACCCAATTAGTTTTAAAGGCCAATATGGACTTTCACAACTTACCTGAAATGAAAAAATAATTAAATATTAAAAATTTTGTTATATAAAAATCAAATGACGTTTGTTTGTATGTGTGTTCCATATTGACTCTAAAACGGTTGAGCCGATATTTTAAAATGTTAAATGGTGGGAAAAATAGAGTACTTAATATTTTGACTATGAAGGGGAGGCGGACCCTGCCCTTATCTATATATTCAAAAAACTAGCCAGATCTTGCAGATTGGTGCACAGATTATGGTGACTTTTGGTTTAAGGCAGAGATGGGTACCATACACATCCCCACATAAATTCCTATGCCCGCGTGCATCGCTCTGCTGACTCTTTTTCAAAATTATTTCATTTATCATCTTCGTTTATTTGTTTTGGCTACTAGATAGAGCTGGCAAAATATCGATGGCACTATCGATATTTAATTTTTTGAATGAATATCGATTGATATTGTTCCAATGGATACTATCGCAAAAGATAAATTTTTGGCAAAACTAAACAAAAATAAGCAATCCGAATGTATTCTTTCAGATGCCTATAGAGGTTAACATTTTGTACAATAATTTCTCTCATGACTTCCAACTGAATTTATTAACCTTGGTTTTATTTGGTCTGTGCATTGATTTTGCTTTTATTGTATATCAATCGATCTCCAGATTTTTACTTCTCATTTTCGTTTGAAATATTGGTGATGGGAAATTAACATCGATATTAATTATTAAAACTATCGAAAATATCGTATGTTGCGATTATCGATAGTTTGCCATTTCCACTACTAGAGCCGGTTAGTCGAGCTTGCGTTAGTCGATCTTAAATGACCACGAGAATGGTTGTTAGGAAGAAGAAATTGTTTTTATTAATAGAAGAAAAGAAATTGCCAGCCATCAGACAATCGGGCTTGGATATCACAATCATTGGCAGACGCGTTTCTGGGCTGGTGGCCCTCATCAGTGCCAAGTGTATCATATCCGTACGTCTGACTGGCCCACAGTTTAATGGCATGTTAATTGAAAGCTTAAAAAGGACAATTAACATACCATGAAACTGTGGGCCAGTCAGACGGAGGGATATGATACAATGGCCCAAATGCCCTACAAATGCTATCACTTGCCGCACCTACTTTGCATACGTGAGCTCGTAGTCCCGTGTCCTGTTCTGATAGCGAAAGCTTAACTGACCTTCTGCTTGCTTCCTTTCAGTAATAGCCTCGTCTTCTCAAAATCCGGATCTCCCCATAGGATTTTCGTCGTCCTGCCGACTGTTTCGCTGTTCCACTGTGTTACATATTCGTAGCAAATGCAAATTTTGCCCATGAACATTCCACTAAGGAACAGGGGCAAACTTCTCACATATCAATGAGTGCAGTCCGATTCCAGTTTTAAGCTCAATGATAAGGGGCCTCCTTTTTATAGCCGAGTCCGAACGGCGTGCCGCAGTGCGACACCTCTTTGGAGAGAAGTTTTACATGGCATAGTACCTCACAAATGTTGCCATCATTAGGAGGGGAAAACCACAGCTGAATTTTTTTTCTGATGGTTTCGCCAGTATTCGAACCCAGGCGTGCAGCATCATAGGCGGACATGCTAACCTCTGCGCTACGGTGGTTTCCATGTTCTTAGCCCACGCTCTTAGCTCGGACTGCGTCGACCCGAAAGCCTTCGGGCTAACCAAGTTTGTTGACGGCAGTCCTCAGGCTTTCACTGCCAAATCGTCAACTTTTTCATTCCGCCTTACTTCGCTATAGCTCCGCACCCAAACGATGCGCATCGTGCCTCAGAGAAGGCGTTAATCTCCTTCTTATTCTCTTCTTATTGCCCTTATGGCCGTTTTACTCTCCGTAAATATGTTCACACTCAACGTCCTCGCGTTAGGAAAGTAGGTATTTAAATGTGCAAAAACAACTCCCATAAGTAATTTTTGTTTTATGGATAGCATAATGAATACAGCAAATCATAATACAAAACCATATGGGAGGCGTTGTGTAAAAATGGAAGGCTTGTAATATAATTGTGTATCATGACATCGGAATAAATCCAAATAAACTCTGAAATGGATGGATCAAAGCTAGGGGACAGAGTGGGAATGGGGGTCTACTTTGAGAACCCAGGGACTGAGATCTGTTTTAGGCTGCCTGACCATAATACGGTCCTGTAGGCAGAGATCCGGGCAATCATGGAATGCGTGAGGTGGGGTGATACTAACGTAAGGACGTCGAGTTTAAACATCTTTACGGACAGAAGGCCAGAAGGGCAATAACAACCAGAAGGGTAAGGTCACGAACAGTCTTTGTGCAATGTTTCAGCTCATCATCTTCATTTTTAAAAACTGTAAGTGATTTAAACAGACGGACAGACATCGCTCTATGGTAGCAAAAAAAAAATGGAAAAAATATTAGAATTTTGCTGGAGGTGACCAACTTTCAAAGCCCATGTATCAGCCCCTGGACCTACTAGGGTTCCTAAATTTTAGATCCTCTTCAACTCAACATCAACTCAACATTGAATTAGTTCTAGCATTATTTCGAAGATTTTTCTAATTTTTTTTTGCTTTTTTTTGTAGGTTTCTATTGTCTTGGTAGGTTAGTAGGCTGACCTCAATTTTTGGTAGGTTTTTCCAACATACAAGTTAATTACCGAAAAAATCACTCCTTGTCGTTTGTTAAGAGTTAAGAGCGCAGAAAAAAACCATGGAAGTGGAGGAGCCAAATACTGTTACAAGCGGTCTCACAATTTCCGAAAATAGGGCGTAAGTTCTTATGTTGAATATAACTGGTACGAGTGTAAAGGGATTTCTTCTAAATTTCATAAATTCTGGATAGGAAATGCGGCTTTGTGCGTTCAAAGCCTTCAGTCTTAAAACAGGGATATTTGGCAGCTGCATACAAATATGGCCAAATCTAGTCCAAACTCAGGGTCAAAATTGATAGTAAAAGCGGGTTTCTGGGCTCAAACGCTGAAATTGGGGGACTGCTTATCCAAATTCGGCATTGAAATGGGGTCAAGAATACGACCTTTGAACTAAAGATTTCTTATCGGGAGATAAGTATAAAGGGTACTATATCAAGATAGAGGTCATTTTTGATCTTAAAGCTGTAAAGTGAACTTAAAGCATCAAGCAGACGGACGGGCGTATCTAAATCCTGTATGAATGACGAAGATCTAGTACTTTGTAGCGTTGAAATTGTATATTATGTAATTTGATGTGTTCCAAATGGAATGGTAAAAATACATTCCATACCACATTTTTAGCTTGCACAACATTTGGTAGGCTTTGGTCGGGTTTGGTAGGATTTTTCTTCAATTTTGATAGAAAATTATTTTTTTTTAATGCAACACTGCTAAATCTCAAAGTAGAAATAATATACTGAGACCTTACCTCATTCAAACTTTAAAAAACTGTTAGGAATGAATGCCAATAAAGGCAGGTTAAGTTAAACGCTACATTTTTGGTAACATTTTTAAATTTCATTAGCAAGTGCTTCATATAAAAAATCATCAAATACTTTATGATTTTAAAATTCACTTTATGATTGCCAAATATCATTAAAAGTAATCGCACATTGAAAATAAGACCAAATGTACTATAATCATTACTTTTCTAGCAAATTTGCCATACATATTGTTGAATAATATCACATGTAATCATGTAATCCGTTTCACACTTCAATTGGCATTTATCTAATAATAATGCAACTTTTATTTTGCACACAACTGCTACAAATACAAACATATGTTAGGAACAATACATGCATATCTACATATACACATTCACATGGTAAAAGGGAAGTCGTTTAATGAATAAAAGCGCACATTCACAATGTGACCGCTAAAATTTGAAAACTAATCAACCTGCTGACATGAACTGGAAATGTTGCACTACAAGTGCAATGCAAAATACAAAAACAAAAACTGTGCCACGATCAGCGCCATCTTTAATTAAGTGATTGTAAACACACTCACACACATTCATACTCAGAGAAACAAAGAAATCCAAGAACGTTAATGACAATATCATTCAAAATGTTTATTGTCAATGTTGCTTTTTGGCTTGGCATTGATGATATGAGACTAATGTCAGACTGCATAAGTGCAATTAAAAAAAAAACGAAAATAAACTAAAATGCATTAGGATTGCAAAGGAATTCTTAAGTGATTTCCATTCATATTGCCGTATGTATATAAATTTTAAAGAACGATTTAGTCCATGCATGACTTGGATTATGAAGTCAAATTTATATGCCAGCTCTAGATCGTCTTAGAAGCCTCAGAAAAAATATTGGCTGGAATCAGCAGCTCCGTGGAGGATATATGTGGGGAGGAGAGAATGTTCCATTTACTAAGAGTACAAAATACATTTGTGATTTACTGGATAAGAAATAGAACTTCAAATCAAACATTTTGGAAAGGGCAAGAAAAGCGACTCTTGGCCTATACATCATTGGCAAAAGTTGGGGTTTTAAACCGTGTGTCATGCACTGGGTATATATTGCAGTTGGCAGAGCTATAATGCTATATGGTGTTGCGGTGGGGTGTACGGCGCTGTTCAATACTCAACCGGATCCAAAGGATTACTTGTTTCTGCATCACAGCCGCACTGAGGACGACCACATACGATGCACTGAATTTAATGCTACACCAAATGCCTCTGGACATTGTGGCTAGACAAATTTCTGCGAACTCTTATGTGAGGCGTAGGGAGCTTTCCCTTCGGTCTTACGGCAGCAACGAACACTGTGTTAGCCTTGATACAATCCCCGATGTTGCAGGCAGTGTGGATTACACATTGCCTAAGCCACTTTTTGATAACAAGTACTATACCACTCTTCCTGATAGAACCGATTAGAACTACGATACGACAACCAGACTGTCATTTAATGGGGGAACAGATTTCTGATTTCAAAAAACCGCCCTCAACTGCCACAGATCTCTCTACCAAATGATTTGAACTGAACAGTTCGAGATTTTTCTGACCTGGGTACCGAGCCACAAAATTTCCCAGGGCATTGTAGAGAGACTAGGAACTACCTTACACGTTCCAGGGATACTGGAATATGTGGGTATGCTTCTAGCGACATGTAAGCTAAGTTTTCAGGACCAGGCACGAAGGGCAACTAATGATAGATGTTCCCAAAGAGGGGCTGTGAACATTCCAAAAGAATGTGGTCTAAGCTTTATGTAGCAGAAGTCTACCGCTTGAAGAGTCTACCGCTTTGCTCTCACTGGCTAGAACAGACGTCTCAGTCATTGTGTACGTCATGACAGGGCACTGTTCAATCGGAAAACATGCTGTCAGACTGAAGGTTGCCAGTAACGACTTTTGCAGAAGCTGTGAGGACATCGAAGAAGAAGAGACAATAGAATGCCTTCTGTGTGTGTGTGTCCCGCACTAGCAGTCAGTTTTCATTTTTTGAGAACTTGTCTGATTTAGAGGATGTGAACATTCGCAAGATATTGGGCTTTTTAAAGCGATCTGGATGGTTCAACGGTAGGACCTAGAAGGCATCTTCCTTCTTCTATTCCTGTGGTATCACAATGGACGAACACGTCTAAGTGAGTCTGATGGCAGACTGGCACTTAAACCTATGTCCCGCACTAGCAGTTAGAAGGAGTTCCACTTTAGCAACATGTCTGATTTAGCGGATGTGAACATTCGCAAGTTATTGGGCCTTTTAAAGCGATCTGGATGGTTCAAGGGTAGGAACCAGAAACATCTTCCTTCTCCTGTTCCTGTAGTATGTCTAAATGAGTCTGATGGCAGACTGCCACATAAATCTAATCTAGCCTTGCCTTCATTATCAAATTAATTTAATAATTAGAAAACTAAGAAAATAAATTTTACTACTTCTAAGATTTGTAATTTATTTCCTTTTCAAAGTGTTATTAATTTTTATGATCGACACACATAAAATGACCTCAAATTTGCTTTTAGAGTTTCCGATCTACAACAATCTATTTTGACTTGAGCTAAGCCAAAACGAGAGATACAATGATCATTCATTTGCGTACATTCATTCATTCCTTCATTCACACACAGTTTAATTTGAGTGTAGGTTGTACTTCATACAATAGCCGAAAATTGAGAAACTTGTGCCATTCCTGTTCTAATTATCACTAATTAAGACTTCCTAATCAAAGCAATGGACAATGGCCATACACAGATGCCATTTGCTATGCCGCCGTTCTTCTTACTAGCTTAGGAAAAATTCATTTGATCATAAACCAAAATTAAAAAAAAAAAAAACACATACACACATTCTCCCGCATCTTACGTTAGCCGATAGAGCAAATCGTGACTCAATTATAAAATTTAAGAAATTTTCTTGAGTTAATTTTTTTTATAGCTGTTATAATAAATTAACGTCTGATGAATAACGTCTACACACCTACGTAAATTCCTCTTGAAGTGTGAGTCTCAACGCATTATTGTTTACTTTAAATACACTTTTCCGATATCAAGCGACTTTAAGTGGTTATTTCCAGATAAGATTATCTGAAACCTGTTGCGCTCTAAGGTCAGCCCCAGCACACTTGTTATTCTGAATGTTGGGCAAAATATATATGGCAATATTTTGATCATATATTTTTTTCTTAATATTTTCCAATATTTTAAATTTATATTATTGAGAGTTTTCCAGAAACATTGCAAAACAAGTTGAAGAGATAAGACGGACGGACATGGCTAATTCGACTTCGATTGTCGAGGCGATCAGGAATACATATACTTTAAAGGTTCGCTGATCAATATTTCAAGGAGCTACAAATAGAGCGACAAAATTGGTTAACCTCATATCATATAGCGGAGGGTATTAAATGTTTCATTTTACTCCGAAAAAGTGCCAAATAGTTAAAATCAAAATTTTTAATGCTATTTGAGTGATATTTACAACACACCGATTTATTTTCTTTGGTTACCCATACTGATATTCGATGTTAAACATTTCGTCTTCGATGCTGTTTTGCTGGGCATGAAATCAAACATTTTGGAAAGGAAAGAAAGGCAACTCTCGCACTATACACCTGCAAGAGAGCCATTGGGAAAAATGGAAGGATTTAGACCGCGTATCATGCACCATACTGCAGTCGCCAGACAAATAATGCTATATGGTGTTGTGGTCTGGTGGACGACGCTTCAAAAGTCCAACTACGATGCCATATGATGGACTGAATTTTATGCTACACCTCATGCCTTTGAATATTGTGGCTAGATGAATTGCTGCGACTGGTAGTGAAGCTAAGGGAGCTTCTCTTTGGTCATGCGGCGGCTACAGACACTGTGTTATCCACGATACAATACCTGATGTTGCAGGCAGTGTGGATTAGACATTTCCTGAGCCGCTTTTTGATAAAACAGTACTCCACCACTATTCCTGATAGAACCAATAGGAATTACTATATCCCTGGTAATACAGTTGAACCTCTATTAAGCGGTTACTACTGTTAACCGGTATGGTGCTGATTTTGGTTTTAGGCCTCTATTAATCGGGGTTTCTCTCTATTATTTGTGTTTCAAAAATGTATACTCTATTGTATTAACCGTGCTTACTTCTATTATCCGTGCAACACACACACGATCTTTGATGTAAAATTCTGGGATTCCTCTTTTTATTTTTTTGAATTTAAGTGGATTATCAAAGAGCATCTAGTCCGGTCAAAGAAAAATAGGCAAACAAACTTTACGGGATTTAATAAAAAAGAAGAAAACTATTTTAAAATATGCCTCTAGAAATGAATCTATGGATTGAAAAAAAAAAAAACCAAAAGCAAGACAGCATCTACAAAACATTTACTTCGATAGGGAGTGCAATGTACTTTTGCTTTTAGTTAAGTTTAAGCAGTGATATCTGAAAAAGTTCAGTAACAATTCTTCACCGAACTCCACAGGCTTAATTCAGCCTATGGATCATGGGGCAATCAGAAGCTTCACACAGTGAATTAACCATCCAAAACTTTTCGGCTTCAGACACCAGATATGGATTCGCCAATTATTATAAGTTTTCCGATTTGACAGTGACCTGTCATGACGGACACAATGACTGAGACTTCTGTTCTAGCCAGTGAGAGCAAAGCGGTAGACCTCTTCAAGCCTAAATTAAACATTGTAATAACGCCTGGATATTCAATTAATCACCTCTCAAAGTAGATCGAGGATAATGGTGATGTCACATACTGTCATAATACATACGGTAACCAAAGCGAAGAATATGAGACTGGGATTCCGAAGAATCAGACGAAAGAAACTCAAAAAAACCCAGAAATCTCCCATTAGAATTTCTTGAAAACAATTTCAAAGAGAGATGTAATGCAGGTAAATCGCATATAAACTAACTAGAATAATTATATAAATGTATTTTAAAAAGCTCTCTGTATCTTCTGTATAGTATTAAGAAAAATCAATAAAAATACATTAATAATGAAATTTTAGTAAAAAAAAAACTCTTTTAACCGTGTTTTCGATTTTCCGTACTAAACTCGGCCTCGAGCGAACCAGATAATCGAGGTACAACTGCAGAATTTATACATAATTTTTATACGGATGGTTTCAAACTAGACGACCAGGTGCACTTAGGGTTGTACTCTGAAGAACTAGGACTCGTCATCGAACAACTTCCATGGCGCACTTAGAGCTTCCTGAAGTATACCTCTAAGAGTGCTGGGAAACTTTCCCCTAACTGCAATAGCCAAGTCATCAGCATACGCGATCACTTCCACACCTTTTTCTTCCAGAGACAATAATGTATACAAATGGCTATATTCAAAAGTAAAGGAAACAGTATACCACCCTTAGGTGTTCCTCTGCTGACCCATCTTTTAAGGTCTACAGAGCTCAAGCCTACCGTAATACAGCTTTTAGTAAAAAAGTTATTAATAAACTTTATAAACATAGTGTTGGCTAAAAAATTCAGCTCCTTCATGATTGACGTTGGTTTTACATTATTGAAAGCACCTTCTATGGCAAGAAATGCTATCATTGTATATTCCATGACAGAGAGAGAATCCCCTATGTAGGCGTCTAGGCCGTGAAGGGATGTTTTAGTGGACTTGCCCTAACTACATATATACATGCTGTTGCCGAGACAAACGATCTCCTGGGATCTATCCCCTTATATATGCATAAAGGATGACAGACTAATAGTACGTTTACATTGGCCACTAAATCCGGATTTATGGCCTTTTCGATATTTAAGTGGCAAATACGGTGTTTTTTGCTGGTTTTACCATATAAAAATAAATCCCATTTTTGCCGGATTTATTTTTAAATATCAAATAAACCCGATTTCACGGCTGAATAATCGATAAAAGTATCAGAATATGCAACTGTTTTCAAGAATTGTGTGTGATATGCTTATTCATGTGTACGCATGTACGCTTGTGTATGTCACTTAAATCCCCAAAAATGCATTGTAAACGAACAGGATTTGTTTTTTGATTTAGTTAAATCAAGATCATAAAAATTTCAATGTAAAAGTACTATAATAGAACGAAAATTGTTCGCCTTCGTGTGGTAACGTTTTTTTTTGCTTTTACTTATCGACCAAAGTATTTTCGACTCAGACATAATTTCGCAATGTAATCATTCAACAGGTATATACGACATACTGATACTAGCAGAGATATACTCCTAAGCCAAGGAGCCAGTCTATCAGACGCAGCGTGTAATTCGACCTATGATACATCATCAGTAGTTGGCGACTTAAAGGAGTCGAAACATCTTTTCGCCCAAAGGATTTTGGCTCAGACACAATTTCCCCAATAATCTCCGGCGAATGCTTATTAGTGACAACTACTTCTAGAGCCCCGTTATTCGTTGGAGAGTTTTCCGGGAAATGTGTGCCAATGAATAATTCTAGTGTTTTCTCACTAGATATTGTCCATGAATTCTCTGAGTTCTGAATATATCCCAGCGTAAAAGGTCTCGAGGTAGGATCTTCCTTAGCCTAAAGGCCTCAGATGTATCCTCCATGGAGCTGCAGAATTCCACAGAGGATTTGTTTTGAGGCTTTTTCAATTCGCTATTGTATTTTCTTAGCTCAGCCTTATAGACGTCCCAATCGAGTGGTGCTTTTGTGGCTTTCGCCCTTGTGAAGAGTTTCCTACAGCCCTTCTTTCGAACAACCAGTTTTGGTGTCCAACATGGCGATCGCTGTTTGTCCCTTGGTTTGGCTCTAAGACATGAGTCATTCAGAGCCTTCATGATCAGCTTGACCATTATGTCTATGTACTCTTCCTTATCTGGTCTGGATCCCAATCCCAATCCGCTTTTCTCCTGTTTTACCGAGGGACGACGACTTCTGCATTATATTCTTCAAGGCTTCAACTAATATAACGATGATCAGAGAAGCTGTGGCCAGTGTTGCTTTACATACATTAAACATATTTGATATTACAACTTTAGCATTTTACAAAAAATTTATTTATTATGGTGTCGCTTAAAAATAATATTTTTCAAAGCCACTCACAACAAATATTTAAACACCATGCCAAATTGTAATGATAAATGTTCAAATATTTATCATACAACAACATGGAATTAGATACCAAGTAAATTTTAGCTCATAAATTGTTTTATTAAAATTACTATCACGTCGTATTATAGCTGCGCTGCAAAGATAAACCGGGGCAATTAATTAATGATGATGAAATTTGTGTAGAAAGGCAAATACATCATATACGCCGAATATTTCCAGTGTTATGACAACTGAGTTAACATGTGACAACAAACGATGTTTGTTTAAATAACGAACAAAATATTCCGCCAGAAAGTGATCATTTTTCATGACACAAACATACATAGCAAATCAATAGAATAAACAATCGAGGAGTGTTTGGAATAAAAAAAAAAACAATACTGTCGAATATGACAGAGAGAAAAGTAGGTGTCATATTATATGCGGAAATTTTTTGGCATTGCTCCCCATTCCTAAATAAAATGTTTATTTTTTATTTTACGCTCTGAAATTTGAATCTGAAATGCAAATAAAGGCGTCGCTTCAGTTACAAATTTGGTCTTAAGCTCGGTTGAGTTTTTTACATGAAATATGTATATATAGGGTTTTTCAATAAGAGGTGTAATTTGGTATTCAAAGAAAACTGCTATTTTTTGAGATAAATGATCGGATGTTTATTTCATAATATAGAGCAAGACGTTCCATTAATAATGAAAAATAACATCAGCCATATGGCCACCACAAAATGACTATCCTATGTCTTCGATACCCTCTGGAATTCTATCTTTAAGATCTTAAATCGACGCTGAGATAGAGCTGGCAAAATATCGATGGCACTATCGATACCATCGATACATTATTTTTTTGTCTGAATATCGATTGGTTTTTTTTCTATCGATACTATCGGCAAAGTTCATTTTTTTTTGCAAATTAACAAAAATAAGCGCTCCAACACTGAATGTGTCTTAAAAGATACATTGCGCCTATAGAGGGCGCAATTTTCATCCGAATGTGCTTAAATTTTGTACAATGATTTCTCTCTTGACTTTCAAGTGGCTTATTAAATTTGGTTGCATTTGGCCTGTGCATAGACATTAGAGCTGGCAAACTATCGATAATCGCAACATTCGATATTTTCGATAGTTTTAATAATAAATATCGATACTATCGTTAATTGCCCCATCTTCTATATTTCAAGCGAAAATGAGAACTAAAAATCGGGAGATCCATTTATATTGAAGCGATTGCAATGCACATCCAAAACACAACCAAGATTAATAAAGTCAGTTGGAGGTTATGAGAGAAATCATTGTATAAAATTTAAGCACATTCGGATGATAATTGCGCCCTCTATAGGCGTAATGTATCTTTTAGGATACATTCAGTGTTAGAGCGCTTATTTTTGTTCAAATTTGCAAAATTTGCAATTTTGTTGTATTGCGGTCCGACAAGGTGCTTCACGACGACCCAAAAATGCAAATTTTGCCCATGAACATTCCACTAAGGAACAGGGGCAAACTTCTCACATATCAATGAGTGCAGTCCGATTCAAGTTTAAGCTCAATGATAAGGGGCCTCCTTTTTATAACCGAGTCCGAACGTCGTGCCGCAGTGCGACACCTTCTTTGGAGATAAGTTTTACATGGCATAGTACCTCACAAATGTTGCCATCATTAGCAGGGGAAAACCACCGCTGAAAATTTTTTCTGATGGTCTCACCAGGATTCGAACCCAGGCGTTCAGCGTCATAGGCGGACATGCTAACCTCTGCGCTAGGGTGGTCTCCTCACGACGACCCAAAAATTCGTTAATTTTGCGTGTTTTTTCTGCTATATTTGTAGTAAATTTTAATAATTCTAATAACCCGTTACCATAGGATGGGGAACAATAATTTCGTCACTCCGTTTGCAGCATTGATTTAGCCATGTCCGTCATGTCTATCTGTCGAAAGCACGCTAACTTTCAAAGGAATAAAGCTAGGTGGATGAAATTTTGCACAAATACTTCCCATCAGTGTAGATTGGTTGGGATTGTAAATGGGCCAAATCGGTCCATGTTTTAATATGGCTGCCATATGAAACGATCATGGATCTTGACTTCTTTAGCCTCTAGAGGGCGGGATTCTTATCGGATTTGGTTGCAATGTTTTATGTTTTTTGGACAGTTTATATGTTTTACAGAGTTGCGGCTACCAGAAATGTATATGGAATTTGGAGAGGCATGACGGACATAGAAGCTGGAGATACATTGGTTCATCTGTTGGTGGCACACTTGGCGCCTTTGTCCGAGGCATGAAGAAACGGGTTTAGTGCCTCAAGAAGCCGCGGCAATATACACCTTAGCATAGGACTTCCGACTAATTAGTTGTTGCTCCTTGTTTGAAAACCAGGAAGTCGAATCTGAACTTTCATATACGAGATAAGCGTCCTGTGGTGCCAGCGGGCATATATCATAGTGTCGTACATCACCAGGAGAGGACACTTGTTAAAGAAATCTCCAATGGCGACGTTTTGGATTTTAATGGAGCCTTTTAATAATTCATCCGCCAAAGAGGCGGCGTACAGAAATGCAGATGTGGATAACGACAGTACGTCAGTATTGGGGACACCTCGGTAAGGATGAATGGATGTTGATGAGTATACCACAGGCCGGGGTTAGTTCATCACTACTATGGATTCTTGTGGTCGATAGAATTTTGAGGATACTTGAGGTGGCAGGAGCCGGAGTATTCTTGTCAACGAGAAATTCTTGGTTTCTAGCTATGTAAGGTTCTGGTAGCCGCTCTATGGTAACCGGATGTGCTATCGAAATCGGCAACATTCCTTGTGATATTCTGGATAATAAGATGAACTGGGGCTTAATTAGGGAAAATACAGTAGGAAGGGCTTTTGGATGTCTCTATTTGAGCCAAAGGCTCGTTGGTTTACGATCCAGATTGATGCATTGGCGGTGGGTGCGACCGGTTTTGACCTATGGATGTCATGTCTGATGGATTGTGACGGAGTATATGTCACATGTCCGAGAACTGGAAAGGATGAATAGGGTGGCATAGAAAGGTAAGTATACTATGAGTTCTAAGGTCACCAGGAGGTGTTATTGAAGGTTATGTAATCGGCCGAGAAGATGTTGTTCAGGTTTTGCAAATTGATCAGCTTCGGAGTTTATCGGGCTGACATACTAGTATACTACGGCCGACCTACAGACTAATTACCTAACGAAGGTATAGCTTATTCTAGCCAAAGATCTTTGCGATTGCCAGAGCAATGGAGATAGCGTCAAGGCATATAAACCGATTGGATGTCTTGATATTGAGTGATTGTCAGGCGGCGGTTAAGGCTCTTATGAGTACGAGCAAAATCAAATTTCCTCGTGAACATACCATTAAGGAACAGGGACAATCTTCTCGCAAATCAATGAGTGCTGTCTGATTTAAGTTTAAGCTCAATGATAAGGGCTTCATTTTTATAGACGAATCCGAACGGCATGTCGCAGTACGACACCTATTTGGGGAGAAATCTTTATACGGCAAAGTATGTCGCCAGCATTAGGAAGGTATTACTACCACCGAAAATATTTTCTGATGGTCTCGCCAGGATTGAAAACCAGGCGTTCAGCGTCATAGGCAGACATGCTAACCTCAGCGCTACGATAGCAGCTTCTTCTCCTATAAGGCAGATTGGAAAAATATTGCTCGATTTCAAAAACTTAACCTGCGCTTGGGGCAAAACGAAGGATCTATGCAAAATTGTATATGAATTTTTTTAAAAGGCTAAAGTATGATTAACATCACTGAATGGTTAATATTTTAAAATGTTCAAGAATGTGAACGAAATTTTTAAGTACATTAATATTTCAACAAATTTAAAGCACTCAATAAAAGTCCACCATGTAGGATTGTACCAATTAAATATACTCGTAATATTATAAACTGTACATGTAAGCAAATTTGAAAATGTTACATTTCCTCTAAAACAAACACAAAATACTACCTCCTGCAACTCTTCAGAAATATATTCCAAGATAAATATTTGCACCATCATTCTTATGGCCGCCAAAATCACCTGACTTCATATGAACAACACATCCTCAGCCATATGGTTTCTAAATTTCATTGTTGCTATGTGCTCAACTTTCTTTAGGTCATTCTTAATGAGGTAGTGCGAATACAATGAAACTAACCATTGAGTAAACAAAAAGTTATTGACGAGTAGTTCGAACTACAACTTGAAAGCATTTACTAGTTATGACATTTGTGTTAGACGAGTTAGTAAAACAAATAAAAATAGTGCCTCGAATGTTACTCAAGAGACATTCGTAAACAATACCCAACAAACTCAGGCAAGTGTCAATAGAAGTTATTTTTAAAATATGTTGGCGATCGTCCTGAACTAGTCTTAAACATTGTAATGTTTGTCCCAAACACAAATTTGTTTGCCACAATGTTTGGTTCATTGCACCTGAAATACAAATGTTGATCACAAACATTACTTTTGTTTTTTACAATTATTGTGATGTTTGTCATAAACATAAAATTTGGTTTACAAATAAAAAAATATGTCTGTTGCACGCACAAATGTTTTGTCAGATTATATTTGAATTTCCAAACTTGTTGGGTCATCATAATAAAAAAATTGTTTCCCGCATAAGCTTCTATTTTTGTCGTAAACATAGTTATGGCTGCTTGTCACAGACACAAATTCGACTGAAAAACATTGTTATATTTTTCCCAATATATTGCACCCAAAACTCATTTACGATAAACACTTCTATTTTGTCCCCAACATACCCGAATGTTGAGGTATGATTCAAATGACAAAAATTAATGAAAGTAATTAAAATTTAAATTATCTTGGCTATTGCTTTTAGTCGTTCAAAAAAGAAGTTACAAGCTGCACGAATGTTATCTTCCGGTAGTTTGGTCCATTCTCGTATGGCTCTTTCTGCACATCCATACTGGCATATTTTGTATTCCCATATTAATCACACACTGTATGAAGGAAATGAAATGCGGAACAAGATTTTTTATCCATTCTTGGTTTACACAAGCCTTGTGTCACGGTACCGAGACTTGTGGGTTTTTGCATGGCCCACGACCGAAATGTTTGTATGCCGATGACTCCAAAGCAGCTTCCAAATATCTATGATGCCAGGCTAGATGAAAACGGTTATAGAGCTGTCTTCGGCAATCACAACTGCCCATACCAACACTTGAGATAGAAAATTACTTTGGGAAGCTATTTGTAGAGTTAAGTTTTCGTACGTACGCTCCATTAAGTATAGATGATAATTTTAGGGGTATTTGCGAATTACTCAATTGAGAAATTTTGGCAAATCGACCACTTTCGTCTAAACGCAGCAAAACCTTTACTCTTTCGATTGTAATTTTATTTGCTTTGGCTTTAGCGTGAGCTCGTTTTCAATATACTTTGCATATTTTCACGGGATATTTTCAGATCTTTAGCCATTTGATTTTATAGCCACTACGCACAGTGGGAGGAAATCGAAAAGAACAAGTAAAAAACAAGTAAGCCAGGCCGAATCTTATATACCCAGGCCGAATCTTATTACACATTTGTAAAATTCTTTGGCAGATGTCTTTTTATAGACAAACAAATGATAATGATTAAGAATTGCTATGTTATTCAGGATCATATTTGGCGCAGTTGTTGATTGTCAAACTAAAACACTTCACGCAAAAATACAGTCCAATCGGCTAATGAGCCCTATAGAGGCTCAAAAAGTCAAGATCCGATATCGGTTTATATGGCAGCTATACCAAAACATGGACCGATTTGGCCCATTTACAATCCCAACCGACCTGCACCAATAAGAAGTATTAATGCAAAATTTCAAGCACCTAGCTTTACTCCTTCGAAAGTTAGAGAGCTTTCGACAGACAGATGCGCAGAAATGCTGCAAACGGAATGACGAAATTCATATACCGCCATCCTATGGTGGAGGGTTTAATATGCCGTGTGAGGACGAGTAGAAGTTTTTTTTAGGAATTTTTAACACTATCTACCAAAAAAAATTTTGGCAATCAGACTAAAAATGAAAATTTGGCGGCTCGAACAATTTTTCGAAATGCCGATGTGACCAAAAGACGCCCGAGCCAAAAACGGCCTTGAAATTTTGCATAAGTTCTCGATAACACCTAAACTCTAACTATTCCAAATTTCTACACGTTCTCACACGACATATTTTTTACTAGCTTTTTTCGATTCTCTCCCGCTGTGCTAACGACGTGGATTTCGTTGACTTCGAGCCTTCACTCGCCGAACCAATTAATGTGTTTTTAGGGTTTTTTTTAAGAACCACTACCAACGCTACCAGTAGCATTATAACGATTTATGGTACGATGCACAAACAGTTTGTTCATTTGGAGGTGTTTGAGTTAGCCAACAATGTCATTTTCCAACCAAATATAAGGAAATCGAATTAGTACGACCTACACTAAAAGGAAGTATTTGTGCAAAATTTCAAGCGCCTAGTTTTGCTCCTTCGAAAGTTTGCGTGCTTTCCACGGACAGACAGACGGGTAGACGGACGGACTTGACTAGATCGATTTAATGTCAAGACGATCAAGAATATATATACCTTATTGGGCCCTAGATCAATATTTCGAGGTGTTACAAACGGAATAGCAAAGTTAGTATACCCCCAACCTATGGTGGAGGTTATACAAAATTTGTTTGCCACAGAAAAATATATTTGTCAAAAACAGTAATTTATTCGTCGCAAATTATTATTTGTTTATGGTAAACATGGAATACCCACCATTATAAATTATGTTTGCGGAAAATATAGTTAACCCAACTATATTTGCGTCAAATATAATTGTTGAAATTGATAAAAGAAATATACATTTGGAACAAACATATAAATGTTTATGACGAAAAAATTACTATTTGTGACAAACAAATATATATTGCTGTAACAAAAAAACTTTTATTTTTAGTGGTTTTTAAGTACGTTTTTTTAATATTTATAGAGCATTTGATCAAAATTCAGTTTAAAAAAAAAGTTAAACAAATTTAAAAAACATTTATATACACATTTATATTTTTGCCTTTTTAAACAGAATTTACATTCCACTATGATTTCCGTACAAAAACAAAAAAATTTTCACCAAACCATGACAGCAATAAATTCTCAATTGACAACATTTCAAATGTCATTGCTTGCCACAATTGCTCTACGAACTTCCGAAATGACAGCCGTTAAATAATTCGCATATGACACATAAGATTTGAATCTAAGCGATTTTTTTTAAGTCTGTCCATCTGCCAAGTAAGTGACTGAGAATGAATGGCTTTTTCCAACAACCTGCAGTCAGATAGCTAGCTAGCCAGCCAGCCAAGCATTCAGACCCCGAACCTAAACAAATAGTTGAATTTTATCAAAATATAACAACAAACCAAATGATTTTTTAATTGAATTATAATTCAATAAAAAATCTAATCAAGTGACAATGAATTAATGACGATAAACTCGCGCGGCCACTTTCACACACTCAAGCAAGCATACACATGTGTATCGATGTCGTCGCTGTCGTCCACATTGGACGCCACTAACTGCTAACGAAACATGTGGATAATTGTTCAATGGCCCATATGGGATGGCCATATGGGGAACCTAGATGATCAAGAGACGACAAATTGGGGGTACAACTAGGGATAGTGGATTTTTTTTTCAGGGTTTCTATGATGATGATTATGATGACGATTACTACCTACTACGGCAACAAAGCTCTCAATGGGAGACAGGTGCTGTACAGGAGAGGCAAGAAGCAAAACAACCATCATCCATATGGATACTATTCGTATAATGTTGGTAGGGGCTGATTTTGCCACAGATTCCGAGGTGTCAGGGCAGCGGGGCGGCGTTCATTGCAATTTAACGATGTTCGGATATAACAAAAGCTGTGGGTGGGTTGACTTTGCTTTGATTAGTGATTTTTTTGTCCCATAGAGATTAGCTAGGCTATGTGGCTGTGTAGTCCGCTTTGCCAAACATTGTCTAACACATTGGAACTAGAAGTCAAGAAATAGGTACAGCTCAACGATCCCACCGTTGTTTTTGGAAAATTTAATTATATTTTTTTGTAAGGAGAGAGCGAACTGAAATTTTATCCTGAACGATGGCTAGTGAGAAAAAATGGAATTAAGTTGTTAAAAATTTCGTGTGTTGACTACAATGTAGAAGAAAATTAGATTTTCTCGACAATTAAAAATAAAACTGTGTGGAGAACAAAATAGGAGGCAAATAGAGGCAGGTGTATCGATGTTTTTAAAAGATAGTACATTGTGGAAAAATACAAATTGTAAAAAAAAATGTAAAGAGACAAAGAAATTGAAAAAAGAAGATTATTCGCATAAGGCAAACATCAGAAAGTGCATTGGATTGGGAAGATTGGAAGCGTTTTTTACATGTCGTGAATCGAGACATGTTTCTGGCTGAGGATTTGTAGATTATCGAAGACTAAAAAACCTTGTCTTCAAGAGCGAAGAAACTACAAAAATATTTTAAGAGAGCCTAGAGAGAGGGTGCCCCAGTAGCCAAGTTGGTAGCGTCCTTGGATTACCAGTGCAAGGGTCGTGGGTTCAATTCCCGCCAGAAGCCTTGGTCTGTCGCTGCTGTGGTATCATAAAATTGTATAAGTGAGTCTGTAAAGGACTGCCACTCTTACCTAACCTAACCTAACCTAACCTAGAGAGAACTTGTGAACGCTCTTTCGCACTTGGGTAGAAGTTTTTCATGGCTTCTATGCATGACATAATACATCAAAAATGTTGCCAGCATTAAGAGAGGAGAACCACCGCTGAACATTTTTTCTAATGATTCGAACCCAGAAGTTTACCTATTATTTTTTCATACGTTAAATTTTTATACTATCCTTAAAGTGGCATTCTAACTACGATGAACGACGTGCGATGATAACGACGGTATCTCTTCGACTGACTCCTTCCTTTTATGTAGGGTTAAAGAAGCCTTTAGAGTAAGAGGAAGGTTGGAGTCGTTGCCGCAAACTGATATCACTGAGGATGATAAGCTTAGAATGCGCAAGGATAATGAGACAATAGCGCAATGGAATCAAACCAATAAGGAGCTGGGCCTTCCAATGAAATTCCTACATGAAAGTAATGTTAACTGTTGACATGTCATAGCTCATAATTCTATTGGGTTGCCCAAAAAGTAATTGCGGATTTTTCATATAGTCGGCGTTGACAAATTTTTTCACAGCTTGTGACTCTGTAATTGCATTCTTTCTTCTGTCAGTTATCAGCTGTTACTTTTAGCTTGCTTTAGAAAAAAGTGTAAAAAAGTATATATGATTAAAGTTCATTCTAAGTTTTATTAAAAATGCATTTACTTTATTTTAAAAAATCCGCAATTACTTTTTGGGCAACCCAATAATAGTATCGTTCTAGCCATATCCGGAACGGTACCTTAAATCACGAAAGGTAGAATAGATGAAAAAGATAACTGCTCCCCACATCTGGCAAATTATACCGATCTAGTCATACCGGATCGTGCAATCGTTCTGCCAGTGAGGGGCTAGGCCAGGGAGTGTCCTTAAGAGCATCTTGTAGGGGTTGATAATGTGTTTAAAATTCCGGTAGAGGAAAGGCCACTACGACTTGAATCCGAGGAAGCAGGGTGCTCCAAGTATGATAGGACAAAGGATACGTTGTCGGCAAATAATACCGTTGTCAAGAGGCCAAAACTAGACCGCAAACCACATGTTTACAATGAGAGCTGCATACGTGGATGAATCGAGACCTGACAAAAGGCTGAATGACGATCAGTGGCAACAAGTTGTCGGATTGCATAAGGAACGGCACGACGTAGGTACCCTTTTTTGGTTATATTGCCACAAAGAATGGCTATAAGATACTCGCATGCGAGACAAGCGAGACACTTGGTTGGCTGTAAAGTTACGGACAAGATATGAAATTGTGGAATGGTGCCAAATTGAAACTAATCCCGGAGGATGAACTTCCGAAAAAAGCGAGGTTAAGAGTTCAGACAGGTGTAATCTTACCAAGGAATCTATTCCTTTGCTTCTCATAGTTTTCTGGGGGCGAGTTACTGGCCCAGCGGCCGTCAAAAAGAGGGTTGCATAGTAGTAACCCGGCTGAAAGGCAGCAGAAGCCGATGGGTTGCTAACTTAATTATTTAACACCGGAGGCGACACACTGATAATGCCTATGCATCAGCTCGTCTGTGCGATCCGGCTAGAAGAACGTATACCTGATGATTGGAACATCAGCATACTATGTCGCGTACACAAGAAAGGACACAAAACAGAATATACCACCTACAGACGGCTAAGTCTCCTTCCCATCGCATACAAAATACTTTCGGGCATACTGTGTGAAAGAAAGAAATAATTGGGCCATCATGTGACTTTGGATCTTTTATATCCACTATGGACAACATTCACACTGCACTACTGCAATTATTCGTTAAAAGTTTCAGCTTTATATCTATATTTTTAAAGACTATAGGGGATTTCAACAGACGGACGGACGGACAGATCAAGGGGCGGACATTTCTGGATGGTCATAGAATTTTACTATGACCCAGAATATATATACCTTTAAGGGTACAGAATGGTTATATCGATGTGTTGCAAACGGAATAACAAAATGAATATACCCCTCGATGGTGGGTATTAAAAGAGACTGAGTTGGAGTTTCTCGACAACTACTTATTGGTTTATCTTCTTTCATGGTTGTTAACCACTGTACCTGCATATAGTTTCTGGTTAGTAATTGAGCGCTTAAAAACCTGATGTGGCAACAAAATTCTCCGCATTATTTTCAATTGTCTTTTCTGTTGTTGTAGTTGTTATTTTTGTAGCCACAGTCGTTATCTTTGTTCAAATTGCTATACAGCCAAGTAATTTGAATGGATTGCTAGCTATATCTTAGCTAGCTATACCTATACCTAGTTAAGTGTGTCCAAAGTGAGATAAATTTCTTTGGAAAGTACACACATTTCGCATAGATGCATCACTTTCGTCTTTTTGTTTTAATTTTTGCCACAAATGATGACATATCGCATATAAAGGAAATACTTTACTTATCATTTTTAAAATTCAAGTAATATATAAAAAGACAAGCCTATTAAGCCATATAACTCGAAGAATTCTCTTATTAGAATAAGACTTTTGTCGTACATTCATCCATGTGTCAATCTGCCCGTCAGTCAGTTGTGATCGCGCTACAGCCTTTAAATATAAAGATATTGAGCTGAATTTTGGCAAAGATTCATACGCGTCCATACGCGGGTTAAATAATTCAATAAGCCAACTCGGTTCATCTTGGAAATAACTATCGTATAGACCAATCTGCCGTATTTAGACCTTGAGCCCATACAGGACGGCAAGTCGTTCGGATTCGTCAATAAAAGCAGATCCCCTATCACTGAGAAGGCCACCGTGTCGCAGATCATGTAGATCAACCTTAAGGCTTCTGGGCGGTGGATACCTATGCACAAGATGATGATTTGGATAGTCTCTGATATAACAGCCCAGAGGAGTGTTTTGAGGACCTTGTTTTTACTTTTGACTTTATCGCAGATTGCTGTGGCATGTGAGATGAAATTGTAAGAGCTGTCAAATGTAACACCAAGTATTTTGAGACATTTCATGTTCGGCATTGTCACTCCGTCGACCATCACTTTTAACTCCCTACGCACCTCATGCGTTTATGTAGTGAACAATGTGGCTGAAGATTTGGTGCAGATATTTTCAGATTTCTTGCAGCGAAATAAGAAGCAAACTCGTTGTGGTAGACGTTTAGCAGATATCATCAATGTTTGTCAATGTTCTGTTTCATTCAACGGCGATTCGATTTCTTATCCCTAAAATCCATGAATGACTGGCAACCACACAGATAATTCCCGACCCAGCGTTTCAGACTTGGCGTATTGGCGATGTTGAAGCCACCTATAGGTCCAGTACCAGGAGGACCGTCCTATTACATTGCGGTGATGGCATGCAGAACAGTTTTAGTGTTATACAGTCTTCGAAATCCATGCTGATGCTCGGCGAATAGAAATTCTCCTACTTGGCTCGGGAGGAATAGTCCCTTTAGCTTCTTGGCTACTGGTGAGTGTAAGAAGATTGGTCTGTATGACTCCCCCTTATTCGGGTCCTTCCCAGGCTTCAGTAGCGGGATCACTCTGCCCATCTTCCAGACATCGGGTACTAAAAGAGTGTTCAAAGGCAGGTTGAGGACTCGAGGTTGATCTAGATTATTCAGCAACGTCTTGAATGACCTGACGCCACGGATGACATTCGTAACTTCGTCCATTAATACGACCATGAATAGGACGATTGGCTCTCCACCTAGCACTGTCACTCTCAGTATACACAATAAATTGACGGTTAAATAAACTGATGTATCTCTTCGGATCAGTCTCAGTTACGTCGCCAAAGTGCCCGAGGTCCGGTCGTCCCGTCTTCCGTGGTCCGAGAGTGACTTAACAGCAGACCACAGCTTGCCTAAACCGGTACCTAAGTTACATTGCTCCAAGTGTTCCAGCCACAAATTTCACTTATATTCGTTGACTATCCTGTTAATTTCCTGATTCAGCTTGCTGATTCCGAGGTAAGTGAGGTCCGTTCAACGAATCCCATCACGATCGTCTGCGAGTATCACTACCTGCGTCGGGAAATGGGGCCGCACTTGTGGTATTCGGCCGGCTGGTGTAAAGCGAGCGGTGATTGGTGTTCTCTCAGAACACGACCTAATCGGTCTTCTTTTGATTGATAAACGTTTGGCGCTCAGAGATTAGGAAGTCGGGGGGTCGGTCGATGGTGAGAAATATGGGGATGTGGTCTGATCCCAAAGGAAATACGACTTACCAGGTTTAGTCACTCAAGAGATCAGGAGATGCAATGGAAATGTCTGACGAGCTGCTACACCTCTTCGTAATCCTAGTGTGGGCATGCTCATTCACCGCTATGTCCCGCTGATCGTTGCCTTGGGTAGAATGCCATGAAATGTGACGCGCATTTAAGTCTCCTAGAACCAGACGATAATGGCCAGACAGTAGGACACTTATGTCCGGCTTGTAAGCTCGGCCATTAACTGTTTCACGACTACCAACCGGCGGTATGAACACGTTGTATAGCTCTATCTCGGCAGTACCAGACATAACTACTATCCCCATGCACTCCATATTGGGGTCACTAGCACCAGGCGCAGGCAAGATGGGTCTATACTGCACGGAATGGTGTATCACGAAGGCCCATCCCCCACCTCCATTCCTTAAGCGATCCTTACACAGCACATTGTATCCAGCACGCTCTTCGGACTCGGCATTGAGCTTAAACGTATATCGGCCAGGACTCATTGATATGAGAGCAGTATCTCCGATCAAATTTTATGTTATTAAAGACTTCTGGACATCAGCTCTGGTTGTGTTCAATGCAAAGTGAGTTTCGGAAAAGGACGAACAGAAGGAAACGACAAGATTGGCTAAAAAAATGATGCCAACTTATGTTTCAAAGTGCCAAAAAGACTAGTCAAATATAGCCCTCCTCCTCGTAATAAGGTTAAGACCAATTTGAAAACCTCTTCTCGAAAAGTGCGAAGACCCAGCATATATGCACAAAAACTATTTTAAACTTTAAAATAAAATCACAATATTTTTAAAAATAGTTTTATTGCAGTCGTTGTTGTCAATTGTCTAAGCTCTGGTAAGTAAGCACTTGCAACGAATTGATGTTTCAGTAGTTGATAATAGATGTTTCCATACTTGAGAGCAGAGGGAGGGAGGTGGATGGCTTTTTTTCAACGTATAGTTTTTGTTGGTTTTTTTACTGGTGCTTTTGCAAAAGAGGAAGAAGGGGGTGTGTTTATGTTAATTTCCTGTATTTATGCGAACTTTTTGTTTTTGTGCTCTGATTTTTTTCGATAGTTTTATGGGTTTCCCTGCTCTTGTAATGCTTTATACTTTTTTTTGGTTCTCTTTACGTCAACGCTTTCATGTTCTAGCGAGTGCCAACGACATTTTAGTCGCTTGACTGTATAAGTGTGAGCATGTGGAGGACAACAAGACGCCATTTGGAAAAATTGGCAAGGGTGGAGACAGCATGGAGGCCTCGCACTAGTCGTTGCGGCAACATAAAAATTGCACTTTATGCAATATCTATTAGTTTGTTATTGTAACCCCACGAGGGCACAACAAATAGATGGGAGGGCAAATAGAAGGATCAAAGGACTTGAACGAGCAAAAAAAAAACGTACACATGATTATGAAAGGATATTGAAGAAAATAAGATATTATTATGTAATTTATATGGTAATTTGAGTCCTATTGAAATGCCTTGCATACGAAGAAGATGTTTTATAATATCGAAGCATACTTACGGCAAATACATTGACACACAAGTAAATCATATTGTAAGCCTTTCATATTAAGATTATTAGATTACATAGTAATATAACCAGTCTGGGGGTTGGTTGGGGCGAATGTACTAGGCCAGTAAAACAAAAACCCCAAGGGGATTTGGCATTCTCAGGCAACATGTTTATTTGGCGTGCCAGTATTTTAAAACAGACTTAGCTTTGAAATTTGACAAAGACTTTTGTATGATATATAGGAACACATTTCTAAACCAAGGATTCCTAGAAATTATACAAAAGTCACTGACATAAAATTTAAAGCTAAGTCTGTTGTCAAACATTGGAACTTCAAATATATATGAAAAAAAGAGTGCCGATATAGGTTTTGGTAGCATTCTTACATTTGTTCATTGGTCATTCTGTACAATGAATATCAATAGTTTTGCGAAAATACATGATTCGTAGTGTAGGAAAATGCTGAGCACAAGGCCGGTTGAGAAAACAGGGAGGGTTCCAAGAACAGAGACGGTTATGAGTACAATAACGAATTTTAGAACAGTATGTTTTTCAAATAGCTATGGCCCTAAAACAGGAATGGTTCATAGAACAGGAATAGTTCTTAGAACAAGAATAGTTGTTTGAACAGGAATTTTTCTTAGAATAGGAATTGTTAGAACAGGAATAGTTCTTAGAACGAAATGGTTCTTAGAACATAGATGGTGCTTAAAACAGGGACGGTTCTTAGAAATTCTAAGTACACAGATGGTTTTGGGAACATTGGCGGAACAGTGACGTTTCGGGACAGTTCGTACTGAGTAGACGGATGGGTTTGAGTACAAAGATGGTTTTAAAAACATTGACAAGTTTGAAAATAGGGACGGTTCTTAGAACTGAGACAGATTTTGGAACTGAGTTCTAGGAGCAGAGTATTCGTAGAACATGAACGGTTTTTAGAACAGGAATAGTTCTTAGAACAGGGACGTTTTATAGAATAGGAATGGTTCTTAATACAGGGACGGTTTTCAGAACAGAGACGTTTCGATACAGTTTGTTCTGAGTACACGGATAGGTTTGAGTATAAAGGTAGTTTTATGATAATTGATGGTTTTTTGAATTGAGACGATTTTAGAACTGAGAAGGTTCCAGGAACAGAGATGATTCTTAAAACATGGAGAGTTCTTAGAACAGTGACTGTTTTTAGAACAGGAATGGTTCTTAGGACAGGGATGTTTTATAGAACAGAGGGTATTCTTAGAACAGGGACGGTTCTTAAAACAGGGACGGTTCTTAGAACAGAAAAAGGGCCGTTTTTTAGAACAGGGATGCTTCCTTACACAGGGACGGGTTTTAGTACATTCACGTTTCGGTACAATTTGTTCTGAGTACATTGACAGGTTTTAGTACAAAGATGGTTTTAAGACAATTGATGGTTTTGAAAACAGGGATGGTTTTTCGAACTGAGACGGATTTTAGAACTGAAACGGTTCTAGAAACGGAGACGATTTTTAAAACATGGACGGTTCTTAAAACAGGGATGGTTCTTAGAGCTGTGACGGTTTTAAGAACAGAGACTCTTGAGACAATTACGATTTTTAGAAAAGGGGCGGTATGTAGAACAGACATCGTTCTTTGAACATGATCTTGCGTTCCTCAGTAAGAGAAAAGGAAAGAATCTCTCCGAACCATTCAATACCAAACGAGGTTTCTGACAAGGAGACAGCTAATCGTCTCTTTTCTCTTTAATATCCTGCTGGAGAAGATTATACGAGATGCAGATGTGAATATATATGACACACTACTCACAGGACAACAAATGATACTCGCCTATGCCGACGACCTTGATATCAAGGGTCGGTCACCGGAAGTAGTAACTGCAGCCTCAATCAATGAAAGTGGGTCTGGAGATAAGACAAAATGTATGGTATCAATTCTCTAAACGTCTAGTACATGCGAGCAGATAAAGAAAGTTGGAAACCGTAGCTTTGAGATAGTCAGCAACTTTATCTATCTCGGCAGCAACGAAACGAATGCCATCAGTTTTGAAATAAAGCGAAGAATTTGACTGGCAAACAGATGCCGCAAGTAGTTTAGAAACAAGGCCATCTCTCGACAGATTACAATATACATGGCGCAGATACTACCCGTGTTGTTATATGGTTCCGAGACAGGGGTACTTGTGAAAGCAGACAAGGCAGTGCTTGGAGTGTTTGAAAGAAAGATTCTTCGTAAAATGTATGGACCAGTTTGCATTTATGAAGAGTATCGGCGTCGTATGAACCACGAATTGTATGAGCTGTATGACGACGTTAGCATAGTTAAACGTATCAAAATACTACGGTTGCTTTGGCTAGGTCAAGTTATCAGAATGAATAAAGAAGCTCCAGCAAGGAAGTCTTTTGAAGGCGATCATAATGGTAAACGCAAACCGGGAAGGCCAAATCCCCATTGGAAAGATCAAGAAACTTGCCTCGAAACTTGCTGTCAGAGATTTTAGAAGGAGCACAGAGAAGTACCTTGAAACGCTATTCTAAGTTCGGCTAATGGGACAAATGTTCTACAATAACCAATTAAAGTAAAGTAAACTAACCTGCAGCACTACTGTGGCTGCGATAAAATGTGTAGAAATTCCTGCGAAACAAAACATAAGTGTCTATTGAGTGCCAAATATTGGGTCTTTTGCAGTTCTCTGGAGGATATGCGTTTCTGCAAATGCAAATTTGCCCATGAACATTCCATTAAGAAACTGGGGCAAACTTTTCACAAATCAATGAGTGCTGTCCAATTCAATTTTAAGCTCAATGATAAGGGACCTCCTTTTTATAGCCGAGTTCGAACGGCATGCCGCAGAGCGGTAACTCTTTTGGGAGAAGCTTTTACATGGCAAAGTACTTCACAAATGTCGCCAGCATTAGGAGGGGATAACCACCGGTGAAAATTTTTCTGATGTCCCGGCCAGTATTCGAACCCAGGCGTTCAGCGTCATAGGCGGACATGCCAACCTATGCGCTACGGTGGCCTACGGCGTTTCTCCCTTTGCAAAAAAAAAAATATCCTCCTTATGGCATGGGACGGTCTAATATCTGTAGCGACATGGAATGTATTAAAATCTGAAACTTCTTTTCAACTTATCCCAACCTAATCTTTTTATGTAAATAAAATCCCAATGGAATAATAAACAGAAAGAACTATCCTTCATGATGCAGATGCAGACTTTTAGAAAAAAAAACTTACCTAAATTCTATATCACAACGTTATTACTATAAAATGAGACCTCTTATCAAATTTGAATAGGACACAACTATTTGACATAAGTAAAGTTTCCACTTGTTACTAAATAAGATGCTCGATGTTTCACTTTAGCAATGTATTACTAAGTATTACAGCCTCTTGAGAGAATATTTACAAAGTTAGGAAAGTATGCTTATGAGGTATGCTTAAAGATGTTTATAGACAAACATTCTGTACTTAACACCACAAAGTTCTTACACATACAAATTCTTTCAATGGTTTCCTACTCAGCATGAACTAGTTTTCAAATGTAAAATTACTTACATTGAAATTATTTGAATTTATTTACATTGAATTAATAGCCAGAATTATTTTTAGTGAGGCATTTGTTTTAAAAATATCATTTAAGTACTATCATTGTACAACAAGGTACAGAAAATCAATCGAAAAAGGAATTTTCAAACTAAGTAAATGCAACTTTTAAGTGTTTTTTGAATTTGTTCAATATTAAAGGTTCTATTTATTATATTACATTTAGTACTTGTTGTACAATTGAACAACCATTCCAAACCAAAGTTCTTGGCGGGAGAAAAAATAAACCGATAATTCTTTATCTCAAGTACACCATCATCAGTTGGTGATTTACTTACGAGTCATGCCTAGCTAACGATGAGTATTTTGCGATAATTTTCATTAAAAATGCCTAGACAACATTGTCGCCTTTTCTAGAGTTATCATTCCTTCCAAATCTCTCCAAGTATTTTGTCAAGATACTTTTGGTCGTCTTTTTTGTACAAAAAAAAAAAAAAACAATAAAACGCTTAGTACGTAACTTTCAAGAGGTGGTGGTGGTGGTGGTAGTACTCCTAGTGGTAAGGTATTTTGTGCTGTTTCATAATATAAATCACAGACATATGCACATATTAACATGGCTAAATATGCATATACGTAAGCAGACACATACATGTAAATCTCATGTATTGTGAGCGAGGTATGCCGCAATAATGCAAGTTGAACTTTACGTCAATTGGGATAATAAAACAATCTTTTTTTTAACGAATGTATCTGCGTGCTTGGAAAATATGCTGAAAGATTGTAGGCTGACTAAATTTCGCCCTTTCGTTAAAGATTGTTAAACAAAATTTTAAGATGTCAAATTTTCTAACTATTGGGTTGCCAAAAAAGTAATTGCGGATTTTTTAAAAGAAAGTAAATGCATTTTTAATAAAACTTAGAATGAACTTTAATCAAATATACTTTTTTACAAATATACTTTTTTTCTAAAGCAAGCTAAAAGTAACAGCTGATAACTGACAGAAGAAAGAATGCAATTACAGAGTAACAAGCTGTGAAAAAATTTGTCAACGCCGACTATATGAAAAATCCGCAATTACTTTTTGGGCAACCCAATATTCAAGGAAAAATATCCTTTGCTGATAGATTTTGTAATTGATATTAAAAATTCTTTTTATCATAAATTGTAGAACGACAGGTCCTAAACTTATTATTGAGTACATAAAACATGCAATGAAGGTCAATACATCGTTTAGTTAGGAAATGGTCTTTGGAAAAAAGACAACATTGTAAAAAACAGAGAAGAATAGGAGCTTCCTTAAATATTATCATTTTAAACTAAAGCTGCTAATGTCATAGCTAAGATTCGAAGTGAAAAGTTGTGTCTCTTAAGTCATAAGACTATATGAAATATGCTGTTCACGATGAAGACGAAGGCCAATTTAACGCACCACGTTTTCTCAATAAGACGATTTCGATATCTGACAAGGTCAAACACTTAGGTGTGATCTTGGACATGAAACTGAATTGGAAGTGTCACATTCAGGAGCGTACTGAGAAGGCTCACAGATGTAGGGCACTATGTAGACCCGCCGTAGGCTCGAAATGGGGCCTGAATCCGAGGATAGTCCACTGGCTCTATAGGAGCGTGATTAGACCAATACTTACTTACACCTCAGTAGTTTGGTGGACTGCTATGGAGAAAAAGTGCAACATAAGGACCATACAACAGGTTCAGAGAACATGTTGTCTTGGCATAGGCGGAGCTATGAGGACCACACCCACTAAGGCACTGGAGACTTTTATAGATATCCGACTCATTGACATACAGATTAAGTGCGAGGCAGCCACTGCGGCTATGAGACTCAAGGCGATGGGAGAATGGATTGAGGATGGGAGCATCTCATACCATCGCGGTATAATCGATAGGAAACCTGGAAGGAAGCGAAGAGTTTTCCGATCGAATACCTAAGATGAACCTTGAAGTCGAGTGCGAGACACTGCTGCCATCGGCACAGTCTTGGATTGACGGAACCCTAGTATTGCCACCTGGAAGATCATGTTACACGGATGCATCAAAGCTAGAGGACAGAGTGGGCCGGGGGTATATATTGAGAACCCATGGACTGAGATCTGTTTTAGACTGTCTGACCATAATACGGTCCTGCAGTGTACAACACACTGTTACAACAACAACAACGGTCTTGCAGGCGGAGATCCGGGAAATCACGGAATGCGTGAAGTGGTGTGGTGCTAACGCGAGGACTTCGAGTGTACACATATTTACCCACAGTAAAATTGCCATAAGGGCAATAACAACCAGGAGGGTAAGGTCACAAACAGTTTTGCAGAATAAAAAAGAAATTAACGCCCTTTCTGAGGATGCCAAAATCCGCATCCTTTGGGTGCCGGGCCATAACGGAGTAAGGAGAAATGAAAGGGCAGACGATTTGGCGGTGAAGGCCAGAGGACTGTCGTCATTAAACTTGGTTAAGCCGATGCCTTTCGGGTCGACGCAGTCCGAGTAAAGGGACTGGGCGACGAATGCGCATGCAACATTGTGGAACAGCGAAACGATCGGTAGGACGGCGAAAATCCTATGGGGGGGATCCAGATCGTGAGAAGACGAGGCTATTAATGAAAGGAAGTAAGAAGAAGGTCAGTATAGCTATTGGTATCATAACGGGACACATAGGACTACGAGCTCACTTATGTAAAATCGGTGCGGCAAGTAATGGCATGTGTAGGGCATGCGGGGAAGATGATGAAACGTTTGAGTATTTCCTTCGTCATTGCCCGGCTTTTAGGTGGAAACACAATACCAGACATGCACCAACTTAGAGGAGTGGTATTGAAAAAAATTAAGGATTTTGTAAGTAGCACGGAATTCCTAACATAAAATTTTCTTTTTAGAGGTTACTTTATAGTTTTTAGGGCGCACAACAAGCCGATTACTGGCTTAGGTGAATGTCCATAGTGGCACGGTGCGGATAACTATATGCACCCTCTTTTCAACCTAACCTAAGTCATAAGACTTATTTTGAAAAATCTTATCGTTATTTTAAAGAAAGCATTACTACAATCCTTCGATCAAGAAAACAATCTTTAATTTTTTTGTAATCTTAGGCCGAATTTCTCATTCTCCGGTTACAATTTATCGTATCGATATTCTTCTAGTTAAATGAATTTGTTAGTTAGCATATCCGCCTATGACGCTGAACGCCTGGGTTCGAATCCTGGCGAGACCACCAGAAAAAGTTTTCAGCGGTGGTTTTCCCCTCCAAATGCTGACAACATTTGTGAGGTACTATGCCATGTAAAACTTCTCTCCAAAGAGGTGTCGCACTGCGGCATGCCGTTAGGATTCGGCTATAAAATGGAGGCCCCTTATTATTGAGCTTAAACTTGAATCGGACTGCACTCATTGATATGTGAGAAGTTTGGCCCCGTTCCTTAGTGGAATGTTCATGGGTAAAATTTGCAATATATGCTTATTGCTTATGCTAACGACAAACCTTAACCGGCAGATGGGTGCCGATTAGCGACTTATCGTCCCGATAAATACAGCTGTATTTTGTTCATCGATAACTGCATAATATAACGGTGTATTCGAGTACTTATCTAGAAACAAATTGGCAATAAAAATTTGCAAGAGTAAGAAATTTTTGCAGAAAAAAAAACTTCCTGCAGGATTTGCAATCACTCATTTACAAAAATATTTGCCGCTCTCACACTCTCTCTTACTAAAAAACGAATGCCTTTCCGTTAACGTTTTTGCAAATTTCTGAGTACGCAAACACTCCAATTTTTTATTGCTGTGTAATGTTGCCATATCTTCTAAATAACCTGAATGAGAAAAACAAATTTGTTAACAGAAGGTTTATCCCCACGATAAATTAATGTTCCGGTTAGCTAATAAGAACTTTATTTTTTCTACGAGAAACCCTCTTTAAATATTTTCAATCTTCACCACATCATTTCTATACCTCCCTCATTGTAATATAAGTTTTTCTTGATTATATTTGCTTAAGCTTATCATTATCGCACCATCTTCAATATACTATGGTAGGTAATAAACAACGGGAACAAATGGTATCAACTCCTTTTAACCATTATCATAATTTTACCTTGGCTTTTAGAGGGGTTCGTTCTCTAAGTTGCTTGCTTTGGCTCTATCATCTGCTCTTAACTGATAATTTCTTAAGATTTTTCAATAGACAATGGAATGAATGAAATATCTATTCAAATGGAAGGTTAGATAACAAAGTGTTGGGTTTTTAATAAACCTTAATCGAATCGATAATACGAGTAAAAACCTGACGTAGACTTAATCTGGAGTAAAAGATTTCATTCAACTACAAATACCAAAAAATGATTAAAAATTTGTCAATGTCTTCAAATGAGAGATATAGTATAATTGAAGACATATGTTGAAACGTGATTTAAAATTTTATTTCATGATCAAAGTGTTAACAGACGATATAATGGAAATAATTTTATTTATGACTTACTTACTGTATAACATATTTTTAATATATTAGGAATTTAATAGATCTCGAGTAGAAAAATTTCATTCAAACTATTTTCAAGTTTCAAATGATCATTGACCTGCCAAATCTTGAATGTGATTTAAGGATGGACCATTTTTATATCAAACTTGCACAGAAAAATATACTAGGGTTGCCTTTTACAGTTCAGGATTAGAGAACAAAAACACATATTAATCATCAAAAATGGCTTTATTGTTCTTCAAAATATTCCCCATTAGGATCTATACACTTTTGCATGCGTTTGAACCAATTGTCAAAGCACTTTTGCCACCCTGATTGAGGTATTTCCAAAATATGCATTCTGAACGCATCAATCGCTTCTTCAGGTGTCGAAAAACGTTCGACCTCTCATTTTATTTTTTACGTACAGGAATAAAAAAGGAGTCATTCGGTGCCAAGTCAGGACTATACGGCGGATGATTTATCAAATCGATGTTTTGAGTGCTCAAAAATGCAGTTTTTTGAGTCGATGTGTGGGAGCTCGCATTGTCGTGATGAAGAATGATCCGTCTTCGGCGGGTGGTTTTCCTAATTTCTCGGAAGACAACTGGCAAACAAATGGTTGTGTACCACTCAGAATTTACTGTTCTGCGTTGTTCTAGGGGTACATTTGCGAAAAATCCAGTTTTTTCGAAAAAAAACAGGCGATCAATTGCTTGGTGGCGCGCGAGCAATTATTGTTGGATTGGATCATCTTGAAACAGTCGACCGCTTTTTACTTTGGGGCTCATACGCATAAATCCACGATTCATCACCTGTCACGATGTCATAGACGTGTTTCAAAGCACCGCGATCGTATTTTTGGAGCATTTTGGAGCACGATAACCCTTTCGACCAATCGACACAGGCCTTTTTTTGAGCGATTGACAAATTCTTTGGAATCCAACGCGAACAAATATTTTTGACGGTCAAATGCAATATTGAATGTATGCTGGTCCCACTAAACCCTAAGGTTGTCACAATCTCACGATAGGTCACATGACGATCTTGCAATATCCGTTGGCGCACAGCATCAATGGTTTTTGGAACAACAAATAATTTTGGACGACATTCACGAAATTCGTCTTGGAGTGAACTACCACCTCGGTTGAATTCACCATCGATAAACACTGGTCCTTGATGGAGCTTCATCGCCAAAAATTTAATTAAGCTCAACGATCACTGTTGTTGATTTAATCCACCTCGAAAGTTTTAAAAAATAATCGCACGAAAATGTTTACGATTTAATTCCATTTTTTGGGCGAGATGAGACTATTAAGTTACTGTAAACAACACAAATAGCGCTCGTATGTCAAAACGTTCTGAGTACGTATAACCTCAAAAGCTTTACAATAGAGCTGTCAGTTGTCTAATCCCAAAATATAAATGCATCCCTCGTATCACGAGAATTTTTTCAATTAAAATTGTAATTTAAAATAAAAAATGTTTTCAACTAAAAAATTCATTGAATCTATAATTTTTTTAATTGAATCAAGACTTTTTTCCAATTATGATCTTGATTGAAATTTGAAATTAATTGATTCAATAATTTTTTTAATTTAATCTGATTTTTTTTTTCAATTACGATCGTAATTTAAATTTTTTCTATATTCAATTAAAAAATTAATTGATTTAAACATTTTTAATACCCATCACCAAAGGATAGGGGCTATATTCATTTTGTCATTCCGTTTACAACACATCGAAATAACAATTTTCGACCCTACAAAGTATATATATTTCGGAACGTCGTAAAATTCAGGCGACTTAGGCGATTCAACGATGACTGTGTGTATGTCCGTCTGTTGTTATCACTCAACAGTCTTCAAAAATTGAGATATTGACCTGAAATTTGGCATAGATACGCCTTTTTTGCTGCACGCAGGTTAAGTTTTTGAAAGGGCTAAATCGGACCATATTTGGATATTGCTGCCGTATAGACCGAACTGCCGGTTAAGGGTCTAAAGCCCACAAAAGCTTTATTTATTACCCGATTTCGCTGAAATCTGAAACAGTGTGTTGTTTTGAGCCTCGATATATGACGTAAATATGGTTCAGATCAGATTGTATTTAGATATAGCTGCGATATGAACCGATTTGCCGGTTAAGGGTCTGAAACCCATAAAAGCTGCATTTATTACCCGATTTCGCTGAAATTTGAAACAGTGAGTTGTTTCATGCCCGCCGACATCCGACTCAAATATGCTTCAGATCGGACTATATTGAATCTGAGATATAGATGGCATATGGAACGATCTGCCGCAGCTAAATTAACTACTAATATTCAGCAGACAGTGTTTGCTATTTTCAGCAAACTTTTTTCTATAAGTGTAGGTGTGGGTCTCGGTATTATTGCTGCAAGCGTACAACCAGACGTCAGACTAACGAATGAGGAAGAGACGGATAAACTAGAGGTATGCGCAGCTCGTCCCCAATGTTTATGTAAAGGTGGTGTTTCCGATTCAGATTCAGACAGCGACAGTGTCAATGAAACAGTCATCGCAGCGGAATCAAGAGATGAGGGCAGCGGAATGACGACAATAGTTAGCGAGGGCTTTGCTTTAGCAAGAGGACCGAGAAAGCGATCCGGGACACGACGAAAGAGACAGAGGAATATGCACCGGCAGCGCAAGAAAGTGCAAGATACTGGAAGGGATAGAACTGTCATTCCAAGCACTTCTTCGAAAGCTAGAAAGAGAATCAAATCTCCCGAAGAGCATAACACTGCTAAAATGCTGAAGAAGAGAAAAAGGTCCTCGCTTTCAAGTACTCTGGGAAAACCAAGCCAGCCATCCCGCAATGGAGACTTCAGACAGCGTCCTGCGGGGGTAGACTAAGTCGAAACAGGAACGAAGGAAGCGCGCACGGCCCCTAAGTCTTCATGGAGGACTGTGACTTCCAAAAGGACGCCAAAGCCATCACGGAAGGGAAAGATGGTCGTTGAAAAATGTAAGGAGCCGCCCTGTTACGCCAGAGTGGCAAGGATGCTCAACATAGAAGAGATGACTTATGCAGTCATCGATATCTGCAGTGCATCCGGTAGGATTCCACCAGATAAGTGAAGCATCTGGTAAACAAACGGATTTTCGATCATGTGTTGAACTCTGAAGTGGGCCCACCCATACGGATTATGAGTTGCGATTATAAAGGGGACATCTTAACGATGCACTTTGCGTCAGCGGAATGTATTGATACCGTCAAAAAGCTCGTTGGAAGTATCCCCACTCTCGGAAAGAACTCTTCTTGTGGTGTGCATTGGTCAAGTTTTCGTGAGAAGTTTGGGTAAAACTAAAGGCATGGCGTACTACGGAACCAAGGCCGTTTTTTTCAAGATTGGGAAGACTAAGATAGGTGAATATACTCATATTGAGCCATTAGGCGGTGAAGTGGCAGGACACTCAATACCGCATAACGAAAAGGGATTGGGAAGACTAAGATAAGTGAATATCTCATGAATATCTCAGCTATTAGGCGGTGAAGTGGCAGGACACTCAATACCGCATAACGAAAAGGAGGCCGACGACGAGACAATCACCGTCTTTCTCAATATTGGGAAGACTAGCATAAGCAAAGATCCTAATACTAAAACATCAGGCAGTGTAGGGACGAGAGACCCAACACAGCCTAACGAACAGGGACCCGACGACGGACCCATCACCGATTCGGAAGACTAGGATAAGTAAAGATCCTAATATTGAAATATCAGGCAGCGCAGCGACAGGAGTCTCAATGCAGCCTTACCAACAGGAAGCCGACGATGAAACCATCACCTACTCCCAAGAAGCCCATTAAAGATTTAGAATACTAAGAAGGCAAAGATCCTAGTATTGGAACATCAGGTAGTACAGGGACAGGAAACTCAATGCAGCCCAATGAACAGGGACCCGACGATGGAACCATTTCCGGAGGACTAGAACAAGCAAAGAACCTAATACGAAAACATCAGGCAGTGCAGTGACAGGAAAGTCAATGCAGCCTAATGAGCAAGGAGCGGGCGATGAGATCATCAACTACTCCCAAGAACCCCATTTATTGGAGGATCAATGATTGAGGTTATCGAGATTAACCTCCACCGGAGCAAGACAGATTCACGCGCTTTGATGGAGAAAATCAGCAAGGGCAAAATTCATATTGCCTTAATTCAGGAGCTATGGACGACCCGGAATAAATTTCTGGACTGAACCATATCAACTACCAATTATCCTATGCTAACTCTTACTCGGCAGAGGACATGCGTTATTTTTCAAAGAAATTCAAATTATATATTTTCCCTTGAGTTGTCAACGTCGGATACAATAGTGATGAGACAGGGAGACAGTGGATCATACCTGACATAACTTTATCTGCCTTTTTACTCTCCGACAACGCCACCCACGTCGGAGCTGCAACGGGTGATGAGGAAGGCAAAACAGACAGGAGATGAGGTACCACATTTCCTAGGGTAGTACCAACATTAATAAACGGAGCCAAGCCCTGGCAGAATTCTTGAATACTAACGGCCTAATAACACTTTATATTGGTAACACCGCTACTTTTGTTAGTAGGATAAGGTAGGAGGATTCGGAAAACTACTTAGAAGAAGACTTGTGCAAGATAAGTACTTTCAAAAAATTGTTCGATCTTCTAAATCATTATTTGCGGTCTGGCGCTCAGGAACGACTTGAATTTGAGTACATACAGTGAAACTGAAAGGTCTGGCAGAATTTGCATAACGCTGGGTTCGATTTCTGGATACAAGGAACTCCAAGGACGAACGAACATGCAAGGAAGGGCTTGGTGCCCTTGGCAACCGAATCAGTTGCCAATATTGCATCCCTGCCAAAAATTTAACTACCGATCCTAGTAAAAGGGATGGCCAGAGATAAGCCGATGGTAAGGTTTTGGAATTTAGGAATAGCTAACGTATGGCGAGAGAAAAGGATGTTTGTTTCGGCAGGAAGTCACTCAGTAAAAATTGTTTGCAAATTTGCCCATGAAAATTCCGTTAAGGAACAGGAGTAAACCTCTCACATACCACTGAGTGCGGTCCGATTTAGGTTTAAGCTCAATGATAAGAGGCCTCCTTTTTATAGCCAAGTCCCAACGGCGTGCCGCAGTGCGACACTTCTTTGTAGAGAGGTTTTTACATGACTGCCATACCAGATGGTAAAGTACCTTCTTAATGTCACCAACATTAAGAGGGGATAACCACCGCTGACAATTATTTAAGACGTTCTCGCCAGGATTCGAACCCAGACGTTCGGCGCCATAGTCGCGGACATGCTCTGCGGTAGGGTGGCCTCCACTGAGTCAAATGGGTCATAACCGCACACTGCGCATGATTATTGTCGTCTTAATAAGGATCGAACACTTACTATATTCATATCATACATTGACAGAGCGGAGATAGTTCCTCAGAGATTGCGATAAGATCCTTTACTAGGACATTTGGGTGTGAACGCACAATTTGGCATACACACTCCTTCTATTGTAATTTTTCCTGTTTTCCCCCTTGATCAGATCTAGAGTTTCACACAATTTTTTTCTTATAAGACTTCTTCAACACTTCCTTTCTCTAAGGTATTACAATGGGCCTAAACTAGTCTCCAAATTAACTATTCTTTATAGTGGTCTACCCATTCAAACTAACCCAGTTATGGAATTTAAACCATCTCTCCTACACCGTAGGTCATGTCGTATTCTTTGTTATACATATGCCGTTTTTTTGCAAACATTTTAATTGTGATCTCAACACTGTGTTTAACACTTTAGTGGCTTAAGGAAACCTCCGAAAAAAATCTGAATTACTACTACTACGCCTTAGCATATTTTCCGGCATTGTTCATCCTTAATTAATGTTGGGCAAATATTTACCGATGGCTGGCAGCGTCAACGCCTTTCCATCCAAACTAAATTTTAACTAAGCCTCTAAAGTTTTTAATCAAAATCTGTGAAGTGTAGGCGTTAATGACAGCAATTTGTTTGTTCGCTTAATTTCATTTTTAGAAAACAGGGCTGTAGAAGTAGTAAAAGTAAGAGGTACAACAACAAGGCCAGCAACTACTACGGCAACAAACCATAATTAAAAGTGTAAAATTATGATTATGTTCTTAAAGACTTAATTCCGGCGTTTGTTGAAAATTGCTGAATCATAGTTGGAAAAAATCATAGTCAGCCACACCATTCACACAATGAAGAAGGAATGACAAACCAAAGAGGCATTGAGGAGGGACGGCAAATGAAGCAAAAAAAACCAAAAGCAACAAAAGAACATATTGAAGTACACGTAAATGTTGATTAGATAACAGCAAGGAAAATGGAAACACCAACCAACAAAAACAACATCAGCAACAACAACATGAACAACGAAAAAGAGAATAAAATTTCTAAGCACCAAGAATTAAATCGATAAAAACGAAAGGAAAACGAAAGAACGAGAAAAAACATTAACATACTTTTAGGCGGTATACTGTAAATACAAATTAAAGCATATTTTTAGGCATTTCATTACAACATCAAACGAATTGCTGGTGTAGTGACAATGTACACGAGTGTATATGTCCATTTGGGGAATATCATCGGCAAGACAAGAAGGGATTAGAAAAAAAATAGGAAAATACCATAAAACGTTCATAGCACCAGACTGCACTTGTGGTCGCTTGTTCGCTCGGTCAATACAATAATTAGCTCTCCCCTCGCCCCCATCCATCCTGCCCCTTTTTTTCATCACATGTACATGACTTTGTATGGATATATTAGTGTAGTTACGGTGTAAAAATGACTATTCCACTTTTTATTGTGCCTTTTTTTTTAGTGCTGGAGACTCAAATAGTATTGGATTGGTTACTACGAAGAATACATGCTGACGACGCGCCCTAATGACACCAATACACATCGCTTTAAAGAGAGCAGCAAAACACTTCGTAATAAACACGAACGTGAAACAACGACCAAATCAATACACATCCGAGTGTGAGCATTTGACTCGGTGTGACTTTGTGAAGAAGCAAAAACAAAAAACGACACACTATACACATACCGATATATGAACACGTGAAATGAGATACCCCCAAGACGGTGTTGCCATATTGGTCTTATTGACTTAAAATATAGATGGATTTTGGAAGAAAATTGAAAAAAAAAAAACAATTCTTTTGGACGATTACCATTTAAAAGCAACACTTAAAATCTAATCCGCATGGAATAGGAATTTTAATTTCGGAAAAGGGAAATGGAAAGGCGTGAGTATGAAGGAATCCAAATTTTAAGGATTCGGAGTGAAGTCTTTGGCACAGACGCCACTTCCGGCTGAGACAAAGAGTAACATCGGAGATAAGTTAGAGTGCATAGGAAATTCGGTTCAGGAACTGAACTACTGAACGAACTGAACTACCGAAAGAACTGAACTACTGAACTAGTTAACAAACTGAGTCAAGTGTACGAACTATAATAATTAATGAACTGAACTATTTAACGAACTATTGTAAACAAAATGAAATAGAGAACGAACTTAATTACCGAATGAACTAAACTGTTATTTAACTTAACCAGTGAACGAACTGAATAGATGAACGAACTGAACTAGTAAACGAACTGAACTATTGAAGAAACTAAACTAAGTGAGCAAACTGAACTTTTGAACGAATTAAAGTTTCACTACTTCACAAACTAAAAATATTTGCAAACTTACCTAAGAAACGACCTAATTCAAGGAGCACACTGCGCGAACTAGTTCATTAAGCTAAAATGGGCTAAATCCTTATCTAGCTGCATTCTTATCCCAGATTCCATACAGCATGTAATTACCCGTAGTAAACCCCGGTATGAGCCAGGGCTACGGAGTCTAGCCCGCGACTCCGACCCCGGGTCGGAGTCAGAGTATTAAGTCGAAGTCGGAGAGCGGTTCGGAGTAGGAATCGGGACAAGCCTGATCAACACCGAACCTAACCGACTCAATAGTCCGACTGCAAATGCAAATTTGCCCATGAACATTCCATTAAGGAACTGGAGCAAACTTCTCACATATCAATGATTGCTGTCCGATTCAATTTTAAGCTCAATGATAAAGGACCTCCTTTTTACAGCCGAGTCCGAACGACGTGGCGCAGAGCGACACCTCTTTGGGGAGAAGTTTTTACATGGTGGATGGGTACCAACACACGCTTCTCAGTGAACTTATGCCGCGATAACGCAGTGAATGAACCACGTCACCGTAGCTATACTAGCGAAGTTTTACCCTAATTACTTACACACAGAAGCCACGTTCTACCTTTATCCCTTAGTTCGTTCCATCCGCCTACACATGCGTCTCGGCGACCTAGTGCCTCGACCACGTCTCGGTAACTATCCAATCCAGTGTTCTTCCCAAAGTCCCTCAGACACTGGATCCACAGGCCATTAATCACGCGTCCATCCTTCTACGCCCGTTCTGCTCTTGCCCTTCAGGTACAGCGTTAGTGCCTCGATCATGTCTCGGTGACTATCCTATCTTGACTTTTGACTTGTCCCGATCACACCGTGAGTGAATAACGTCTCGGTACCCAAAGTAGCCAGCGTTTCGCCCTTTCCCCTTTTACATAAAAACCACTCCGCCATTATTTGTGAGTATATCCCGTCCGTCCACACCCAACGACTCAGTCACGTCTCGAGAATCTCAACAGTTAGCGTCCCTGTCTGGTATCCCTTAGATTCCGATGCCACAAAGAAAATACCCACTAGTCAAATCCATCCGCCAGCAAAGTGCCCAGCGTCTGAAAGACCTGGAGCCACCTGGTTTTACAGTCATCGCCGTGGTTTGCTGGTTTACCCTTTGGACCCAAATTACGTCCCCAGCCCAATATCATAATCGTAATCCGGAAGTGCATCATAAAAAGACTGCTTAGCAAGCTTTAGACAGTCATAAAAAGTAAACACATGTAAAAAGATGCCCGTTCCAAATTTGAATAACAGGCATGTGTTATGATAATCTTTATTGTGAATTCAAAAATATCGCCCAACTAGGTCGAATGTAGGTTTTTATAAATGAATGTGCTTCTGTAGAGAAATCGTGACCAGCATGATCGCTTGAAAATATATTGCCGTTCCAAATTTGGTCTTGGAATGATCTATCTAGCTATGTAACTCCTGATTCCCCAAAGATCTTCGAACTGGATTAAGTATGACTATTAAAAAACCCATATTTGCTCCTGCAGAGAAATGTGGCCATCATGGACACTTGGAAAAAAAATGGCCGTTCAAAACATAGACGGATCTTGGGAAGATTTAGCTATTAGTGTAAGCACTGGTTCCCAAAAGATCTAAAAAGTTAAAATAAGGTAAATTATAACAAGTAAAAGCGTGCTAAGTTGGGCCGCACCGAATCCTATATACCCTTCACCATGGATCCCACTTTATTGGCAAACAAAGGACAATGGAATTGATTTTCTATGCTATTAGCTAGGATATATCAGATTATGGACCCATTCGGACCATATTTGGTCTGAATGTTGGAAACCAAGGTAGAAGTGAATTTTGGATAAGAATTGCGCTTTTAAGAGGCTCAAGAAGTAAAATCGGGAGATCGGTTTATATGGGAGCTGTATCAGGTTATGAACCGATTTCGACCATAATTGGCATAATTGTTGCAAATTAAAATGGCACACTTCGTTACAGCCCAATCGGATAAAAATGGCACCTTTAGAGGCTCAAGAAGTCAAGATCCAAGATCGATTTATATGGCAGCTATAACAAAACATGGACCGATATGGCCGATTTACAATTCCAACCGACCTACACTAATAGGAAATATTTGTGAAAAATTTCAAGTGCCTAGCTGCAATCCTTCGAAAGTTAACGTGCTTTCGATAGACGGACAGACCAACGCACAGTGGGATGGAAAAATTAAGTGGAAATAAGTCTGCCATTTTGGAACGGATAAAGATATATTCATGAAATTGCAAAATTTCAGTGCCCTAGAAGTCCCAGGAATTAATTGGTGGGCCTTTAAAGATGGTCACCTCAGCTCTACAAAATGTTGTTCGTGCTGTTAAAAGCGCATTTATGGTCCGATTTTCAAATTTTCCAGCAAAAAAAAAAATTGAAAATCGAACCATAAATGCCCTTTTGACAGCCCGAACAAAATTTTGTAGGGCGAAGGTGACCAAGTTTAAAGGCCCACCAATGGGCCCCTGGATTTCTAGGGGGCTGAAATTTTGCATATAAACTGGATAAAACCTCAGCTATATATAATCAAAATGAAGATATCTCTATCCGTTCCAAAATGGCAGACTTATTTCCACTTATCTTATTCCCCATCCCGCTTTGCGACGGAAGAAAATGGCTAAATCGACTTAGAATATCAAGACAATCAAGAATATACACCCAGTGAACCAAATTTCTGATGTCAGACATTTCTGTTCAAATTCTGTACCCTTCCGACAAGATCTTACCGAAATCGTTCCGAATTCTGTTTAATTTTCTAAGGGGATTTTTTCCGACAGTTCTGAAAGAGTTCTGCAGAACGTCTGAACGTAGGAGTTTTTTTTTTGAATTTTTAGTCCGACAGTTAGGAATTTTCGTTATGAATTCGGACAGAGATCGGATCCGAATTCGGATGAATTTGCCGAATTTTCGTATAGACTTCTGACCGAATTCTGAACCTTTGGTTCACTGGACATATATACTTTATGAGGTCTCAGACGCATATTTCGATGTGTTGCAAACGGAATGACGAAATTAGTATAGCCCCATCCTATGGTGGAGGGTATAAAGACAAATTTGCTCTTAGAAAGAAAGCTAGACACCATGACAACATGGAAAAATGGTCGTTCCCAATTTTTACAGCAGAAACTCTTGAGAAGCTGTTTATAGTTATGTAAACTTAAATTTCCAAAAAAAACTCTTGATTGGGTTGAATTTGAGCTTCTATTAAAAAAAATGACTCCTGGAGAAAAATGTGGTAATTATGACTACATGCAAAAAGATGGCCGTTTCAAATTTTGCCAGTGGACAGCCATATCTAATGTTAAAAAAGCCCAGTAACGAAGCGAATTAAAATTTTCTAACAATGTAAATATTTTCGTTTTCGGGGAAAAGTTTGCTTGTGGCAACACTGCTCCCTATAGAATAATGACACACACACACACACACACACTGCCAACTCATTCGCAGAATAGATATACAGATGGATACAGACACAACGTTTCATTTTATTCAGTCAACGAATCAGGAGAGTGGGTGGTTGGGGTGGATATAGGATAATGTCGGTCGTACCATTTGCTGCACCAAGTTGTTTATGCGATGCGATGTGGGTGGGCGATAGGTCGGTCGGGGGTCGTTTCGTGTGATGCATACAAGAGAAATTCTCCAACGATGATATAATAGAGCAAAAACATAACCAAAGGGGGATTTGTGTAGTTGGGCAAAACGACTGTCAGAAGGGTAGCGGAGGAATTTCTCCCACGATTACGACGAGGACGGTGGTCGTCGTCGACAGTTCTTTACAAATGTCGAAAATAAAAGCCAACGAATGCTTACTGGAGCATGTGTTATATAATGTCAGGCGAGACGATGACAATAACAGCCCAATGGAATGGACAACCCAACAAAATCTCGCAAATTCCATGAGAGAAAGAGAAGCTTTTCGTTTAACGGCAAGAGCATAACAAACAGGGGTTGGTTTCTTGTTAAAATTGAGCCGAAGTTTTGAGAATGGCGCATGTCGCCTAAGGCAACCAACACTTACATGCAAAAGTTTTTTAACTAAACGTAAAGTGCAAAGAGAGGGAGCTTTTTTCTTAAATTAGGTTAAGAGCAACAACTATTTAGACAAAACTCTTAAGTAAACTTTTACCATTAAGAGTATCCACCACTCTTGTTATGAATTTGTGGGCATTTACTTAAGAGCCAAAAAATATGGTTGTGTCCAATTGTGGCAGTTCATTCCAGCTGTCAATTGTCTACTTCCAGACGATGTATTAATCACGAGTCGCGTGTCACACCACATTCGAACATAAGGAACTATTCACAGATTTTGTGTAGACAGAAACGAGGTGGCAATTGGGCAAATCATACACAGTGAAAAATGGCAAAGGAAATTTTGCAAGGACAATTAAGAATTTTTTCAACAAAATTTAATTTTTTTAGAAATTTCAACGAAATATTCTTAAAAATCAAATTTCAACGAAAGTTTCCATGAAAATCATATTTTTAGGCAATATTTTATAAATTTCGACAAAATTTCTTTGAAAATCAATTTTCGACAAAGTTTTCTATGGACTTCAAATTTCTACATAATTTTCTAGAAAGTTAGATTTTCGATAGAAAATTTCGTAAAAAATTTATGAAAATCAAAATTTCGACGGGATTTTTTATGAAAATTTCGACTACTTTTCATAAAAATTAAAATTGTACATAATTTTGCACGAAAATCAAATTTTGACCAAATTTTCTATGAAAACCGAATTTAAACGAAAGTTTTTTATGAAAATCAAATTACGATGAACTTTCCAATAAAAATCTAATTTCAAAGAAAATTTCTATGAAAACCATCTTATATAACAAGTAAGAGCGTGCTAAGCTCGGCCGGGCCGAATCTTATATACCCTCCAAAATGGATCGCATTTGTCAAGTTCTTTGCGCGGTATCTCTTTTTAGGCAAACAAAGAATAATGAATAAGAACTGCTGTGCTTTTGGAGCTATATCAAGTTGAAGTCCGATTCGGACCATAAATAAATTGAATGCTGAAAATTGTAGAAGTCATTGTGTAATATTTTAGTCCATTCGGATAAGAATTGCGGCTTGAAGAGGCTAAAGAATCAAAATCGGGAGATCAGTTTATATGGGAGCTGTATCAAGCTATAGATCGATTCAGACCATATTGGACACGCATAAGAATTGCGCCCTCTAACGGCTCAAGAAGTCAAGACCTTAGATCGGTTTATTTTGCAGCTATATCAAAACATGGACCGATTTGGCCCATATACAATCCCGACCGACCTAATAAAAGGTATAAAAAGTATTTTTGCAAAATTTCAAACGCCTAGCCTTACTCCTTCGAAAGTTAGCGTACTTTCGACAGACATACGGACGGACCCTCCCCCCTTACCTAAAAAGTACTACCCAAAAATAAAAGTGGACCGGTCGAGACAATACGGGACTTAAATGAAAGGTATTCAGGAGTAGAGTACGAATTTCATATTAAAAATTGGGCCCAAGTAACAAAGGGGCTCCACCAATTTCAATTGGACGATTATGACAATATGGACAAATGAATGGTATTATGGTCAGGAAGAAGGAATAGGCTTTATAATTTGTTGATATGAAAACGGGGCGGACCGTCCCCGTTTCCCCAAAAACGCGTTCCCAAAATCAAAAGTGGACCGATAAGAACAATATGGGTATTCAATGAAAGGTATTGATGAGTAGAATACGAATATGGTATTCAAAATCGGGTCCAATTATCCAAGAAGTCGCCCTAACCCCAAAACTCCTCCAAACAGACAAATTGAACGTTCCTATCAATATGGGGATTAATTGAAAGGTATTCGGGAATCTGGCATAAAAAATCAGGTCTCCAACGCCCTCCTCACCACGACCATGACAATTTTAGTCTTAAATGAAAGGTATTTGGGAGTAGAGCACGAATTTTATGTCCATGTTTGGGCAAAATGTCTGAGTTACCAACAACCCCTAAAAAGTACTCCCCGTCAAATGGATACATCACGACAATATAGGGCACAAATGAAAGAGGACTTATTTGCCGACTATGATAATATGGGACTCCATAAAAAAGTATTTGCAAGTATAGCACGAAGCTTATATTTACTTCAAGGGCCAAGTGTTTGGGTGGCCACCTTAATCCCTAAATGCACCCCAAACCCCTGTGTGTGTACAACACACTGCTACAACAACAACAACCCCAAACCGGACATATTTACCCACTACCACTAGTACAAGGAAAGGTATAAGAGAGTGGAAAAAAAATTTGCCCATGAACATTTCATTAAAGAACAGGGGCAAACTTCTCACACATGAGTGCTGTCCGATTCAAGTTTAAGCTCAATGATAAAGGATCTCCTATTTTATAGCCGAGTCCCAACGGCGTCCCGCAGTGCGTCACCTATATGAGGAGAAGTTTTGACAAGACTTCTTTGCATGGCATAGTACCTCACAGATGTCGCCTACGCAAGGAAGGGATAACCAACACGAGATATTTGTGAGCACCACACTGGCTTGAACATTCAAAATCGATCTGGGTGCTGCTCATTGCTGTCACAAGAATCTTAGCTGCTAGCTAACGGGCGCGTCCACAGGTTGCGAATAGTGGAATGATTGACGAGGACCGCCACCTCTACAAGAAAATGTGCCTACAGCCACAACAACATATTCAATTTGCTAAACATACCGAGAGTGACAGAGCGAGGAGTAGTCACATACGTCGTCTGCAAGACAATGAGCAACCATCACAAGATACTTCGGACGAAATTACAGATGTTAACCGCAGCGCCAAGTCGTCTAAGACTAAGTCCTATAATAATAGATCTTTAGCGGCCAAATGACTTCAGAGTCACGGAACACCGAAAGTATGTCAATCAGAAAAAGGCGGACTGGTCGGGTTTCAGGGATTATACACAGACCATATTTCGATCCTTCTGCTTTTGTTGTAGCCACATGTTTACATGGAGTAATTTATCGAAAAGGGCTGCCGCCTCAGTGTACAGCACTCTGTTATAACAAGGACAATGGTCAAATACCTAGTTGAATTAGGAGTAAGATGTCTAGTGGCAACGTCAATCTTTCCATCTCTAACCTAGCAATACCTGAGATATGGAATATATGTCGGTGTTCCTGTTCTTAAGCCGAGGAAATGTGCTGAACACGGAAGCGCTACTCCTACCCAGAAACTATCTCTAGACTCAGCAAACCATCAGCAGGGATTCCGAAAGAGACCCTTTGAACAAACTGTTCCCGTGGCCCTTGATATATTGAAAGCATTTGATACAGTACCCCCACTTTTTTCACTGATGTCATCGAGTTTGATCGTCGTGGTACATTCAGTAAAACACTCCCTATTCGGGAAAATTTCTTGAAGATGCTATTTGTTTCTTTCAACCAATTCCGACCTGAAATGCCCCGATACCTAAGTCTTCAATGTTGGCTGGTCGACTTTGTAAATTGTGGTTTCTTCTGCCTAGAACCTTCAATATCGCGAAGATGATACCCTATGATGCGTTTCCAGAAGTCTAAATTAATTCCTTACGTCTAAGAAATCAATAAAGACCTTGCATGCAGACTGGGAAGAGAATTTGGAATTTTGGTCAATCCCAAGGAAGCCGGTTGTACGTACCGGATTGACCCGATGAAGTCCTTCATCGGCAAGGGCTGCCCCCTCAGTGTCAACACACTGCTACAACAACAACAGAATTTGGTCGGGTGTGACAAGGGGGACGCGCCAAAGGGTGTTTTCTTGCCGATTCTCTGGAGCCTCCTGATAAACGAAGTCCAATTGGATCTGTTTTGTTGTTGTAGTAGCCCCATTTCCTTGAGGAGGTGGCGATTCACGTCAAGGCAACTCGTTGCTGTCCATAGGACCAATCGCCACGTGAACATCATGGACATTGGTTATTTAAAGGCGCCAATAACTCGCCATATCGGGCATCGCAGGCTCTCAGTATTTAAGAAAGTGCCGGTTTCATCCAACGTAGCACAGTGGTTAGCATGTCCACCTAAGACGCTGAAGTCACTCTGACCTACCTTGAACCGAAGTAGAAGGATAGAGTGTCAAATGATATGTGGAAACACTACAACTATGCGATTGTTCATATGGCGTCAACTACGAGAATCTCCTATAATTATAATTGCTGAAAATGTCTTGATGACGAGAAAATGATCAAGTAATTGCTTTGTAATGCCCGTGTCTACAGGAGCACAAGCTTTCCATCTTGAGGAGGCAGTTTTTCTCCGATCTGGGTATGCATGCAGACTAGACTCTAGAAGGTGTCCTCAGATATGTAAACAGGACGGGATGGTTTCGGCAGGGGTCGCCATAAAAATGTGTGAGTTGACGAGCAGGATCAATGGTTAGCAAACATAATGTAGACTCTTAGTTGAACGTGAAAGGGAAAACGAGCGATACACATGAATGTTAGCGTGTCGAATATGTGCTTGCAAGCTCGTTCCGGTCTAGAAGATCGATAGCCGAGGGAACATTATGGCCATTGGTTATTTAAAGGCGCCAATAACTCGTCACATCGAGAAATCACAGGCTCTCAGTATTTATGCAAGAGCCGGTTCCGGCCACCGTAGCGCTGTGGTTAGCATGTCCGCCTAATACGCTAAACGACTGGATTCGAATCCTGGCAAGAACGTCAAAAAAAATCATTTTTTTTTCTTCGGTGGTTATACCCTCTTAATGCTGACGACATTTGTTAGGTACTATGGCATGTAATAACTTCTGGCGTTGTGGCACTCCGCTCGTATCGTTTAACTTCAACATGAGTTGGACAGAACTCATTAATATGTGAGAAGTTTGTCCATGTTCCTTAATGGAATTTTCATGGTTGTTGTAGTTGTAGCAGTGTGTTAAACACTGAGGCGGCAGCACTTGCCAATGAAGAAATCCATCGGGTCAATCCGGTACGTACAACCGGCTGCCATGGGATTGATTTTCATGGTCAAATTTACAGGTGTCAACTGGCCTCTCACTCTTCACTTGATACCGCTAATTGCCCACGAATGCTTTTTCAGCTACAACGTATGGAGCATTCCTCTGTTGTTGTTGTTGTTGTAGCCACATTTTGTGGGGGTGACGATCCTTGTCAAGCTCTTGTATGTGAGCAAGCTCAAGTGGCCATTGGTTATTAAAAGGCCCCAATAACCCGCCTTGTCATATCGAGCATCATAGTCACTCAGTATTTGGCAAAAGCCAGTGCCGCACGGACTCTCACTGAGACTCTCCGCTAGATACCGCTGATTGTTCGCGACTGCCGTTGCCATTACTCCGTATTCTCTATCTGTAATCTGTTGAAGCGCCCAGTAGCTCGCAGCTAAGCTTCTCGTGACAGCAATGAACACCGCACAGATCGGACCTCAATGTTCCAACCTGTATGGTGCTTACAGCTATCCCATGCCGGAAGAGCATTCCTTTATCCGCAACCTGTGAACGAGACGGGTTACTCTCAGCTGAGCATCTCGAGATGACCTTGAGTTCCACACGTGTGGGTGTAAAATTTTGCCGTGTGAGCTCACCTTTTTCGTGAGCTACCTATTCAAACAAACCTAAACCTTCCATCACCAAAATATGTTGGTTCACCAAGTCTAACTTCTTGCCTTATTTTTTTTAACAGATTTCGTTACGTTATTACGTTGTCTTTGCATCGTTCAATAATCCAACACACTGTCAGTGCTATGCGCAAGAACTTGCGAGAACGCTGAAAAAAACAGAATTCTCTAAACAGCAGCTAGACAAATGAAAAAGAAGCACAGCAACATGCCTCTGCTGACTACTCACAGTCCCATTTCTATTGGGAGATGGCCAGAGACTATTTGTTTTGGTTAGCATATGGCTGGCTCTCTGAATGCATCTATGTAGAGTAGTGTATAGGGAAAACAAGACAAGATTAATTAATTGAGTAGATAAATGGGCAAAAAAAACACAAACTACTCGCAAGTCTGACAATAACACGCCCTAATTAAGCGTTAAGGCACAAACCACTCATACCAAAGATCTGACATACAGGTCAAACCACTGTCCATCCACCATCGGCTGAAACGTTAGAACACTTTGAGATGGTAAAAAAGTAACCGGCAGGCGAAAAACGGAAAAATACCAAAGCAAAGGAAACGCAAGATTAGAACATACAGAGCTTTCCTAAGTCTCTATCTAATGTATTCAAAAGGCAACATTAATACACTTTGGCCAAATGAAGTTATTCAAATTCTATAATTATGAACATTTGTAGTCTGTTTTGTTTGAATTGCTAACCCACAAGTCGGTATGACGCACAAAACCCCGCCAATAGTAACTCTTGTGATGTGCTCTAAAAGGGCGTAGCCTCAAGAAAAACGAAATGTTTTTGTCAGAAGCGGCTCAAACCCAATTCTCTTAAATTTTTTTTAGTTCTATAGTCGCACAATGATTCGATTCTAATCAACTTAATCGATTGCACTATTTCCTTGATGATATAAAAGTAGCCTCCATTTTAGTTAATGCATCATTTATAATAAAGACATTAACCGTCCTAGGCTTAATTCATTCATTTTCACTTTTGTTGGCTAAAACACATGTTCACATGATTGTATTATGTTTGTTTATAACAAACACACACACACACAAATAAAGAAACAAGTAAATAAAATATATTAAAAAATAGGTAAAGCTGAAAATATGTCCATGCAAAAACTCACCTCGAAATCCGAACGACTCATATTAAACACCAAGAATTAGTAAATAAAAGCACTTCACTACACTGTAGAACAATTTTTTATCCGTAGTAACACTTTAGTTTTCTTTCCAAACCAACAATCAAGAAAAAAACAACAACACAAACTCTGGCGATGATCGTCGTCTATTGGATTGTCGCTACTGCATGGCCAAGATGTTGTATATTGTAGGTGTTGTTGTTGTTATGTTGATGGTGGCGGCGATTGGTTTTGAATACGAATGATGATGGAAGAGTCAAAATGGGCAAGAAATAAAGCCACGACAAAGAACCACACCAACCGCAGCACAAATGAGGGAGAGAAGAAAAACAAACAAAAAAAGAGAAGTAATTTGTTAAAGAAAATTCCAATACTCGCCCCTTGAGCCAGGCTTCAATTCAATTAAGTAGAAATTCGTTATACTGCAATTTCTTAATTTGTTATATGCACTGCACTTACCACACCAAAACAAAAACAGGTAGAAAATTTTCCGAACTTTTTCAAATAACACCCCAATTCAACATGATTGACAGAAGTCTGACTTTATTGTTTTTATTGGAGTTGTCGTTTCTTTTTGCCTTTGCTTTGTTGTTATGTTCGTGTGGATCTGGCAAGTACCGGTTAACCGAAATGTAATGTGAAGATCACATATCAAACAAATCGCACGATGACGACGATAGGGAGTTCACACTTTCAGAAAGATATAACAAAATGATGACTCAAACAGGATACACTTATACTACGTTTACATTGAAAAATAAATTATCTCACATACATACAAAATTCTTCGCACCCCTTGATTTTTGTGGTACTTTAATCGCAAAATCAGCACTGATGTAACAAATAAACGACATATGTACCAAACACATTGTTGTTGTAGCCATAATTGCATGAGGAGGTGGCGATCCTCGTCAAGCTCTTATAGGCGAGCAAGCTCGTTCCGGTCACGAACCGATCGCAGTGGGAACATGATGACCTTTGGTTATTTAATGGCACCAATATCTCACCTTGTCATATGGAGCATCATAGGTACTCAGTATTTACGCAAGAGCCGTACCACCCAACCTCTCACTCCACTTGATACTGCATTCCACCATCCGCAACCTGTGGACGCGCCCGGTAGCTCTCAGCTAAGCTTATCGTGATAACGATGAGTACCACAGAGATTGGAGCTTAAAGTTGCAGCCTGTGTGATGATCATAGTTATCCATTGCCGGGACCAAACACGTTTAAGTGTTTAGTGTAAACGTACTATTATAAATAAAGCTAGCGATCAGCTGATTTCGTTTCTTTATTTTCTTCACTCTTGCAGCTTTGAACTAAATAGTTGCGAAAATTAAAATCGTGAATGAAATAAATTTAATTTCTCCGCCAGAAAAAAATTAAAAAACAAACACAAAGAAGGTAAGAACATCAAAATTCAAGTTCAACAAAGATTTTAGAAGTTACAAGAAAGTTTTATCAAGAAAAATTTTTATGGTTCGTGTTATCACAAAATTCGTTAGATTAGTTCCGTTGAGTCCTTCATGTGGACGGAGGGATACTTCCAGAGCAGTCTGATTGCAGGTGTTTAAGATGGTCTCATTGCAAGATCCATAGGAATTTCAACAGATGGTTCTGTGGGAAAATTGTTGAAAAGACTACTTAGATTTGTTGTGGCAGGTAAACTTTCTCAGGCGCATAACCGTGTTACTCTGCAAGTGTCTTTCTTTGTACCAACCAACCTAAACCTTGCGCTCTAAATCTTGAAAAAACATCCTGGATTCTGTAGGTGTATGTTACCTACCCACTTGATGGATAGGTAACTGTCCTGTAAATACAAAAATAATTGTGCCTGAACTGAAAGGATAACTGCCGCAAGAGAACTGGGGAGATAATCGCAGAAGAGTAAATTTCTGTAAGATTTGTATTATACCTCGTTTCTGGCTGTCCCATTGCCTTACATGCAGTCAAAAAAGTTGTTTTCTCTGCATTTTATTTGTAGAATGTGACACCAAGCATTTAGCTGCCGACGTATATTTGCCGTGTGTTCTTTGTAAAAATAGTAAAAGATGGGCAACCGGTAAGATCAGTGAGATAGACACAGTACGTATCGCAGATCCCATTGATTTAGGGCCTTAGGCTATCAGTAAGAGATGGAATAGATAAAAAGTAGGTACTATACAGAGTCGGAGATATCGCCACAACTTGGGGAACCTTCCTGTTGGTGATTTTTTCTTCTTATTCTTAAATTTTAAATCAGATTTACGAACGGTAGATTAGATGGCACCTAGCTCGGTCCACCAGGCTAAGGCGCGGCACGGGATAACTATGAGCACGGGCTGGAAGTGTGATCTCCAATCTATGTGATCATCGTTATCATGAGAAGCTCAGCTGTAAGCCACCGCAGATTGCAGATAGAGGAATGCTCCACACGTTGTAGCTGGGACAAGGATCGCTACCTCCAGATGCAAATAGTTGGCCACAATAGCAACCAATGCAAGGAGTCATCAATCTTCATATCATCAAAAATCTTGGCATTGCTGACCGTATCGAAAGCTTCTAATAGATTATGCGTTACAAGAACCGTTCTTGATCACTTTTTGACCTGGTTGAGACCACGAATAATGTTTGCGGCAATGGTCCGCAATTGGAAGCTTCATCAAACCTGTGATATTCAAGCAGATTGTGAAAATCGAAGCCACATTTTCATATGGAGGGATCGCCACCTCCACGTCATGTAGATGAGCGTGCTCGTTCCGGTCCAAAGAACCGATCGCCCCGGAAACAGGGTGGCTATTAGTTAGATAAAGGCGCCAGTAACCCGCCTTGTCATATCGAGCATCATAGACACTCAATATTTGTGCAAGAGCCATTGCCGCCCGAGCTCTCATTAAAACTCTTCGCCCGATACCGCGACTGCCGTTGCAGCTACTCCATATGGAGCATTCCACTACCCGCAACATGTGTCCGGTAGCTCTCGCAGATGAACATATCACAGATCGGACCTCAATGTTGCAGCCTATGTGGTGCTCACAGCTATCCCATGCCAGGAGACGTTTTGGAAATTCATCTTAGCGACTAATTGCATCTGATGGGATGAAGGACATCTAAAGCGGTAATGACCCTAATCTTTGAACTATTGTAGCGAGAAAAGAAATCATCTGCTCATCCTCATATAGCCAGCCTCTGCTGTTCTTCTTATGCGGCGTTGCCATGTGCGTTGTCTATCGTATAGTTTCCGATTATATATTGTACATGCCTTTTACACAGTGCTCACTTCTGGATTCTGATGTAGTTGTAGGCACGCACGATCGCTGTAAGCACACAGGTCGAATAATTTTGAGATCATTCTGAACCGGATATGGTTCCGAATCATAGCTCCAGAAATCTCGCCTTTTCAATTAGAGAGGCAAGCAGTTAGAAAAGTTCGTTTTTGCAGGCCATGAAATCGATGTTTGGTGACAAGGGGTCCTCTGATCCCTAATCTCGGTGTCCTTGTGTAGATGATCACTCCTTGTCATCTGGGTGCAGTCCTGTGATAGTCCTTAATGCAGCATCTGTCTTGCGAACCCCAGATTTGGGAAAGCGAATCCTAAAGACCTTATCTGGAATCGGTTGTTGTTGTTATTATTGTTGTAGCAGTTCATTGTATTCTATCTTTCGTCTGCTTGATTCTGTTGAGTATCCAGATAAAGGAACTCTGCGGCTAAGATGGTGTGCGTCCAGAGGGATCTAGGTCTGGCAGGGCGGCTAAACAGAATCCTGCTCGTCGGCATTAATCTTTGGCTGCATCTGCCGGATCGTAATTATGCCAGAAGTACTGTGATTTGACGGGAAAGGTCAATTTACTCAGGTGCAATGGAAGGCGGTCGTTCTCCAAGAACTACATTCACCTTGTAACCATCTGCTACCGAATCTGCAATGTTGTCTAGACCCGCTTGATATGCCGCTTAATCTAGAGGTTCTCTCTTGTAGCGCTGAACCTCGCGCTCAAGATCATGAAGATCTACCTTTACAAAAAGGTTACAAGAATTTTGACGAATAAACAAACGGAGTGATGATATTATGGTGGAGGCTTTTAAATAAAACCAATTGTTTGCATTTCCCCCTGTTTTAAAATCATTTTGTTTACCTATCTATTTGAGTTTGATAATTTTCACTGTGAAACACAAACTTAGTACCACTAACGGCCAATTGACATATCTAAAGATGAGAAGACCCCTTAAACCGTAGTAGAAGCAGCGCCCTCTGTTTGCATTGTTAATGTTATTAGTAATGGTGTTGGCTTCGCTAAACGCCATGGTTAGTTTGAAAGCCATTGGTTATATGCATCAAACAATACAATAAGGCTAATGCAGGGTTGTATTGCATCAAGTGGTACATCTTTTTGTCCGTTTTGCCATAAAAAACATTTTCTCATTTGTAACTAATAATGACTCGGATACTAAACATTATCCATTTGAAATATGTACTGATTTATAAATTATCTACTGATTTATAAAATGTATACTTATTTATTTTATTCCATTTTACTATTTTTCTTAAAATTTTGTTGCCAACATCTTAAAGAATGTGTTTACAATTTGTGGCCTCTTATATAAGAAGTAAAGTAGGGAATTGTTGTTTACACAGCACCTATAATTCTTATTATTATTATTATTGTTTATTTCCATTACATGCTGTTTGAATTTACATATTAAAAGCAAATCACTTTAATGTGCCAACAGCAATTATTCCACTTGTACTCGTATTGTAGTTAAAACAGGTCCCTTACCGACAATAGCATTACGTAGCAATATTGGTTCGTAATTGTGATTTCAGTAGTCGCGTTTTGTTATCTAAGAAACGTGTAGAATATCTGGCTGTATAAATCAAAGGTGGTAAATTTCCATTTCAATGTTACATGTGATAGCTGCAAACAAATAGAATGCACCTGTGATTGAAGGAATGCTTCGACTTTAGATATTCTGCTTTTACAAGATGCTGCTTAAATATCACATAGATTCCGATTCAAGAACTTAAGATAATTTTGGGTTCTCTTTTGCTTAGGACATTTGTTGCAAATGTCTAGAATCTGAACTCGAATCTAACAACTTCCCCACACAACCATGATTATGGGATTCTTAGAACACCGCTTATCCCCATAAAAGTGTGCTTTGGAGTTTTCATATTTTCACAGCTGCTGAATATGATTTGAATATCCCATGGCAGCCGATTGTACGCACCGGATTGACCCGATGGAATCCCGGAGTGCCTTCTTCGCAAGCTTCTGGTCCGTGCCGGGATTGAAAAAAACCCCGGACCCTGGTTCTGTTCCGTTTGCCAGAACCGCCTCCATCATCGGTCGGTGTCGGTGAGGTGTAACCGTTGCATGGAGTGGATACATTTCCGATCTTGCTCTGGTCTCACTTCACTACGAGAGTATAGTCATACTGCATATGTCGCAAGTTGCTGTGCGAACGTAGCCAGCAGTGGGTCACAAGCGTCGTCGCCTTCTGCGGCCTCGTTGTGGGTCTATGTGACTCCCCCGACCTCTCATGTGCGGCAATATACACGACAGCAGCATCCCAGTCGCAATATTGCCAGGCCAGTGCCGGGAAATGTATCATTTTTGCAACTAAACTGCAACGGTCTCCGTGGCAACATCGATGAGATTGTGGATTTTATGAGTCGGAAAGACATATTGGTCGCAGCGATCCAGGAGACAAAGCCGACCAACACCTGCAGCTTGCACAGTTGTCACGGATACAATGTGCTACGTAAGGATCGCTCAAGGAATGAAGGTGGGGGATTGGCCTTCGTGATACACCATTCCGAGCAATATAGACCCATCTCGCCTGCGCCTGGCGCTAGTGACCCCTACATGGAGTGCACGGGGATAGCTGTCAGGCCCGGTACTGCCGAGATAGAGCTATACAACGTGTACATACCGCCGGGTGGTAGCTGTGTCCTGATTAATGGCCAAGTTTATAACCCCTACATAAGTGGGTTACTATCTGGTCATAATCGTCTGCTTCCAGGGGACTTTAATGCGCATCACACTTCATGGCATTCTCCCCTAGGTAACGACCAGCGTGACATAGCTTTGGCAGAGCAGATTGAAGGCTCAACCTTTTGCACGGTGAATAAGGATGCCTCCACTAGGATTACGAGGAGGTGCAGCAGCTCGCCAGACATCTCCATTGCATTCACTTATCTCCTGAGTGACATATCCTGGCAAGCCGTCATCTCTTTGGGGTCAGACCACCTCCCCATAATTCTCACCATCGACCGACCACCCGTCTTCATAACCTCCGAGCGCCGGACGTTTATCAATCGGAAGAAGGCCGATTGGGCTGGCTTCAGAGAGTATACCAATCGCCGCATCAGTGAACTGCCACCCCCCTCGGATGTGCTAGTGGTCGAGAGAAAATTCCGAGACATCATTAACGCAGCAGCCGTTCGCTTTATTCCAAGTGCGGCCTAATTTCAAGGCGCAAGTAGTGGTACTCGCAGACGAGCGTGATGGGATTCGTTGTATGGACCCCACTAACCCCAGAATCAGCGAGATGAATCTGGAAATTCACATGGTAGTCAACGAACATAAACGGAATTTGTGGCTGGAACACTTGAAGCAATGTATCTTAGGCACCGGTTAAGGCAAGCTGTGATCTAGTGTAAAGTCACTCTCGAACCCCGGTAGACGGACCTCAGTCACTTTTGGCAAAGTAACCGTGACTGATACGAAGAGATGGAGCTAGGTTGTTCAACCGTCAATTTATTGTGCATCCCGAGAGTGACAGGGCAAGGAGGAGAGCCATTCGCCGTATTCGTGGTCTCCGAGCCGACGAACAGCCATCACAATTTACCGTGGGCGAAGTTACAAATGTCATCCGTGGCGCCAAATCATCCAAGTCGTTGGGCCCCGACGGAATCTCTACATTGATTCTGAAGAATTTGGATCTAACTGGAGTTGAGTACCTTACCACTGTTCTCAACCTGTCATTGAACACTCTTATAGTTCCCAATGTCTAGAAAATGGGCAGAGTGATCCCGCTACTGAAGCCTGGAAAGGACTCGAGTTTGGAGGAGTCGTCCAGACCGATCTCCCTTCTTTCATCAGTAGCAAAGACGATGGAGATATTACTCCTCCCGAGCCTGATAGGAGAATTTTTATTCGCCGAGCATCAACATGGATTTCGAAGACTGCAAAGCACAACAACGGCAGCATGCCGTCACCGCGCATGCCATGTGATAGGACGGTCCTCGTAGCACTGGACCTATCGAAGGCATTCGATACGGTCAGCCATGCCAAATTATTTCAGGTCATCGCCAACACATCCCTCCAGCCAGGCCTGAAACGCTGGGATGCGAATTATTTCTAGAATTTAGGGATAAGGTCGAAGCACCGTAGAGTGAAACAGGGAGTTCCCAAAGGTGAGGTGATATCTCCGGCACTGTTTAGCCTATCCTCCATTCCACCCCCTCCAGACGGCATAGAGATCGTATCATATGCGGGCGATTGGCATCAGGCCCCCCACCCATTGTTGACATCAGCGATAGGTTGAACGTCTACCTCAACGAACTTGCCTCATATTTCGCTACAAGAAATCTAAAGATATCTGCCACATTGTTCTACGCGTGAGGTGAATACTGAGCTGATTGTGATGGTCGATGGAGAAATGATTCCAACCATCAAGTGTCACAATATACTTGGCGTCACATTTGACAGCTCTTACACATTCTCCCCACAGCAATTTTGCGATTTAGACAAAAGTAGAAACAAGTTCCTCAAGTCACTTACTGGCAGCACTTGGGATGCAGGCAAAGAAACCTTGTTGACCACGTACAAAGCAATTGGCCGGTCTGTGGTAGGTTATGCAGCGCCAGTGTGGTCTCGTCAGCTTTGCGACACGCGGTGGAATAATATTCAGATCTGTCAGAATGTCGCCCTCCGAACTGCGATAGGCTGTCTCCTCGGTTCTCATGTGGACCACCTCAATCAGGAGACAAAGATCCTACCAGTGCCAAGACATAACTACATGCTGCCTAAGCAATACCTTTTGGACTGTTATGGCAGAGACCTTCCAAATAATCATCTTGTGGATAAATATCCACCGCCCAGAAGCCTTAAGGTAGATCTACATGATCTAGGGCGTGAGTATCAGCGTTACAAGAGAGAACCGCTAAATCAAGCGGCATATCAAGAAGGTCAAGACAACATTCATACAGACTCGGTAGCAGTTGCGGTAAATGGCTACCGGGTGAATGTAGTCATTGGAGAACGACCGCTTCCCATTGAACTTGAAGAAGTTAAACTCCTCCGGCAAACCAGGGTAGTTCTGGTTCAATTACGTTCCGGCAAATGGTGCCGCTTCAACTCCTACAGAGCAACGATTGATGCCGACGCGCAAGATGTATGTCCCGATTGTAACCAGGGACCGCACGATACACGTCACCTGTTTAACTGCCCAGCTAGACCCACTCGACTCAGACCAAAATCCCTGTGGACGCACCCCATCTTAGGCGCAGAGCTCCAGAATCAAGCAGAACACAACAAACTGCTACAACAACAACATTATTTGAATATTAATGGAATTCTTTGAAATTTTTATATAGGAATATGAAAAAGATTGTAGAAGGCTGAGTTGAGTTACTTGATACTAAATTTTACATTCGGTCAATAGCTTCCAGTCTTTTATTTCCATAAGGTATTGAGACATGTTAACATTGAGTAAACAATTAGTTTGCAAAATTATGACGACAACACGGACATCGGTCAGCAATTTAAAACGTCCATTTCACAGTTCCACGAATTGATTGATTCCATTAATATTCTCAGGTATAAAAGACGAACAGACAACAGACATCATTATTGTTATTAATTATTTTGTTTATAGCACAAATGTGCAATTTGCAATGTTAATATAATGGGCATTCAATTGAAAAACAAAACAAATTCAAACCACAAGTAAAGTCATAGCCAACCCACACGGATACTGGACGGCACCACCAGACGTACAATGGAATATAGCTAACACAGCTTTGCAAAGAAACAACAGATTTCATGATAAATCAATTGCACCTACGAATGAATGAGTTCACGTGGAATAAATGTTGTGCAAACGTTTCGTTTATTCATGCACACTCATTCACGTGGTAGAGCAAAATAGTTTTAATAACCTAACAACTTAAGTAAGTAGTTTACTTATTGAACCGGAACCGGAAGTGGTTGAAATTCTTTAAACAGAGTTGCATGAAATTTTGAAGCTATTAAGGCAGAATTGTTGTTTAAACCGTTGAGTGGAGCGTATTGTTATTTCACTGCGCAAGAATTTTCCTGTACTTGTAAGAGGTCATTATTTTTGGAAAAGGAACAAGTAAAAAGGCTTTAAGTTCGGCCGGGCCGAACATCGGGTATATATGTAAACCACCTATCGTCAAAATCCGGTGAAAAATAAATACCTAATGCCCCATAGCAGCTATATCGAAATATGTTCCGATTTTTACCAAATACTTATAAGTACAAGTCATTGTTCAATTGTGTATAACAAAATATTGTTTTTTTTAGTAGCTGTATCTAAAATTAAAACTATCTGAACCATATACGACACGGATGTCGAAAAGCCTAACATAAGTCACTGTGTCAAATTTCAGTGGAATCGGATTTTAAATGTGCCTTTTATGGGGCCAAGACTTCAAATCGAGATATCGATATATAGGGCAGCTATATCCAAATCTGGACCGATCTGGACCAAATTGAAGAAGGGTGCCTAGGGGCTTAACACAACTCACTGTCTAAAATTTTGGCAAAATCGGACAATAAATGCGTTTTTTATGGGCCCAAAACCTTAGATCGAGAGATCGGTCAATATGGCAGTTATATGCAAATCTTGATCGATCTAGTCCAAATGGCAGAAGTATGTCGAGGGGCTTAAATTAACTCACTGTCCCAAATTTCGGCGACTTTGGACAATAAATGCGCCTTTTATGGGCCCAAAACTTTAAATCGAGAGATCGCTCTATATGGCAGCTGTATCCATATCTGGATCGATCTGGGCCAAATTGAAGAAGGATGTCGAAGGTCCCAACATAACTCACTGTCCCAAATTTTGGCAAAATCGGATAATAAATACGCCTTTTATGGGCGCAAGACCTTAAATCGAGAGATCGGTCTATATGGCAGCTATATCCAAATCTGGACCGATCTGTGTCATATTGCAGAAGTATGTCGAGAGGCTTAATTTAACTCACTGTCCTAAATTTCGGCGTCATCGGACAATAAATGCGACTTTTATGGGCCCAAAACCTTAAATCGAGAGATCGGTCTATATGGCAGCTATATCCAAATCTGAACCGATCTGGGCCAAATTAAAAAATAATGTCAATTGGCCTAACACAACTCACTGTCCCAAATTTTGGCAAAATCGGATAATAACTTCGCCTTTTATGGGCGCAAGACCTTAAATCGAGAGATCGGTATATATGGCAGCTATATCCAAATCTGAACCGATCTGGGTTAAATTGAAGAAATATGTCGAAGGGCCTAACACAACTCACTGTCCCAAATTTCAGCAATATCAGATAATAAATACGCCTTTTATTGGCGCAAGACCTTAAATCGTGAGATCGGTCTATATGGCAGCTATGTTCAAATCTGGACCGATCTGTGTCTTATTGCAGAAGTATGTCGAGAGGCCTAACACAACTCACTGTCCCAAATTTTGGCAAAATCGGAAAATAAATCCGCCTTTTATGGGCCCAAAACCTTAAATCAAGAGATCGGTCTATATGGCAGCTATATCCAAATCTGAACCGATCTGGGTCAAATTGAAGAAAGATGTCGAAGGGCCTAACACAACTCACTGTCCAAAAATTTCAGCACAATCGAATAATAAATGTAGCTTTTATTGGCCTAAGATCCTAAATCGAGAGATCGGTCTATATGGAGATATAGTCCGATATAGCCCATCTTCGAACTTAACCTGCTTATGGACAAAAAAAAAGAATCTGTGCAAAGTTTCAGCTCAATATCTCTACTCTTAAAGACTGAAGCGTGATTTTGGATATTTCGATGTGTTGCAAACGAAATGACAAAATGAATATACCCCCATCCTTCGGTGGTGGGTATAAGAATTATGTCACTCAAGGATAGCTAAGATAGTGTTATCCATTAGGCGGTTAATGGTCTTTTTCTAGTGGAGCGGCAGATCTAGAGCCCGGGAGTAGGCTTAAAATGAACTCCTAAGACCCAACAGCTTATTGTCTGCTACTGAAACCTCGACTGGTGGAGCGGCTGCTCCAGGCTCCACTAGCCGACAGACGATTGGTCAGCAGGGGTTTTTGCGAAGATACCTGGTTCGACTCTAAAGGACAAGGCTGAACCTATTCTATCTTCGTATGCCTATGATTTGCCTAGACCATCGGCCTTCCTCGATAAACCAACATCCCCTTTAATAGGTTGGAATAATAGAAGGCGCATCGCTCTCAGGTTTATTGAGAGGCTTGATGCGAATGATCCTAAAACGCTCGCTGTTAGGGAGAAAGACTCCCTAAATTGGGCTCGGAGATTGGCTGCACAGTCTAGATTTGGAAACTGCACCGCAGTCAGCCAAAAGACTGCGGTCACCTGGAGGGCATCTCATGCCTAAAAGATCTAGGGCGATCAACAGTAAGATGGATCTAAGAGCCTTTGCTAATGTCGTTTGGTGATGACAATTGTCGACAAGGGAGATGAACAGGGCTGCATACCTAGGAATAATTGGAGTGGTATAGTCAATGGACTGTCATCAGTATACTCCGATCTCCTTGCGGAATTTTCTGCGTCTCCTCTAGTTTGTGACGATGCAGGCTGGTATCGAGGCCGATACATACTAATTGCCTTCGCCGATCAACGCTCAACTGAAATGTATCGTTGCGCCCTAAAAAAGATTGGTGAGATCTAGTCAAGATCTTCTCGACCAATTGCGCACGCTTGAATACCAAGGATTCCCTCAGATGATGAATCCACATTTGCAAGACTAAGGGAATATAATCCGAGTCTTTCAACCACCGACTAGAAGATTGGTAGATTGGATGAGTCTGATGGTGACCGGAGACATGCAGTATTCGTACTAAACTCCGGCTGTCCTCAGGATTCAACAAGTTGAAACTGATGGTCTATAAAAGCGGTAGGGTTGGGGCATCAGGAGACGACTCAGCAGTTGTTTCTGAACACTTGCCTAAGGAACTATCGACCACATCGCTAAGGTCTGACGGATTGCTGGAGACTGAAAATCCTTCTGCCACGATCGAGACAGGAGGGGAAGGAGTTGTATTCTGCAGATTCAACAATATGAAACTGAAGGTCTATAGAAGCGGTGGGTTAGCAGTTGTTGCTGAATACTTGCCTGAGGAACTATCGAATATCGCTAATGTCTGGCCGATTGCAGGAGACTGAAAATCCTGCTGCCACGATCGAAACAGGAGGGGAAGGCATCGAAACGGGACCTGACAAGCCCTGTGTGGGTGGGTCATCTGGTTGGACTGGGCTCAAGGCGTGTGCCAACGAGGAAGGACGGAACTCAAAAAGTACTTCGACAGCAGCTGCTAGTGAAGCACAGCGCAAGTGTCCAGTGTAATGAGAAAGAGTGGATGAACTCCTGGCGGAATCAGAAGACGAGGATAACGCAACAGTTTTGAAAGTTCTGAATCCTGATTATGGTCCGGTTTCTGCAGACAAATCTCCACCATTGTAAGGCCGCGTCGGCGGCATTAAAGGTCCTCCTGATGGTAAGGGGATTTGACGTGATTCTTATCCAGGAACCATGGGTGTGTGGGGGAATGATTCGTGGACAAAGTATTCTGAGATGGAAGAAGCAGAGTCTGTATTCTTCCGTCGCTAAGCACTGAAGATTCAGTAGTAGCCAGCCTTGAAATAAACAAGTCTCATTACTGACTGGCTTTCCTATATATGGCACACAATTGAGAGATGTCGCTTTCAAGCCTTAAGTTGTTGGTTGAAGCCGCTTCGGCACAAATTGTGTACGTCTATCCCTTCAAGAGCAGAAATAAATTGGAAGCTACGGAGGATATATACATAATAATCAATCGGATCACGAAGGCCCTCAGTTATTATGTCCGTCATGATAGTTTACTCTCTAATCGGAAAACATGCTGACATACTGAAGGTTGCCAGCAACGACTTTTGCAGAAGCTGTGAGGACATCGAAGGAGAAGAGACTATGTAACACCTTATGTGTGTGTGACCCGCACTAGCAGTCAGAAGAAGTTGAACTTCAGGTACTCATTTCTTTGAGAACCTGTTCGATTTAGTGGATGTGAATATTCGCAAGCTATTGGGCATTTTAAAGCGATCTCGATAGTTCAACGGTAGGAACTAGAAGGCATCTTCCTTCTTCTGTTCCTGTGGTATCACAATGGACGAAAACATCTAAGTGAGTCTGAGACTGCCACTTAAAACTAAAGTAACCTGCCCAATATATTCTTTCAAGGTACCAATTACGCCACAATTAGTACGTTTTCTTCCAGATGTCGTATTTTTGTCGAGACTGTGATAATGTTTGCCAAACAGTCCCCGTTCGCTGTAGGAAAAGATAAGCTATTTCGTACTATTTTTATCGTTTTGGTACCTGAATATACGAATTTTGAATGGATCACTTATCCATCCATTAAATATTTCCTTCTTGTATCTACATCCCAAGTTTCAGAACTCTTGTCCCATTTATGAAGAAGGTACCAAATTTGGTACCAAAATGTGCGAATGGTGAATAGATCATTTGGCTACCCATCAAATATTTCTTAGTTGTACCTTCATGCAAAATTTCAGACTTCTAGCTCCTTCTGAACAAAAAGTACCAAATGGTACCAATTTTGTTACCAAAATGTGCGAATGGTGAATGGATCACTTAGCCACCCATCATATTTTTTATAGTTGTACCCGCATGCGAAATTTCAGACCTCTAGCCTCATGTGAACAGAAAGTACCAAATGGTATCAATTTTGGAACCAAAAAGTATAAAATTTTAATAGGTCATTTAGTCACCAATCATATATTTCTTAGTTATAACTACATCCCAAATTTCAAACCTCTAGCCCCATATATGAAGAAAGTACCAAATTGTCATCATATACCATCATATATTTTTTTAGTTGTTCCTACATGCCATCATTCAGACGTCTAGTTCAATCCGAACAGAAAGGACCAAAATACGAATTTTGAATATATCAGCTAGTCATCTTTCATATATTTTCTAGTTGTACCTGCATGCCAAATTTCAGACCTCAAGCTGAATCTGTACAGAATGTACCAAATGCTACCAAAACGTACGAATTTTGAATAGATCATTTAGTTATCCATCATTTATTTCTTAGTTGTACCTACATTCCAAATTTCTGACCTCTAGCTCCGTCTTTAAAAAAAGTACCAAATAGTACCAATTTCGTTACATAAAAGTTCGAATTGTAAAAAAATCATTTAGTCGCCCAAATCCCAAATTTCAGACCTCTAGCTCCATCTGCACAGAAAGTACCTGATGGTACCAATATTGGTGCCAAAATGTACGAATTGTTAAAATGTCATAGGCACCCATCATATTTTTCCTAGTTGTACCTGCATGCCAAATTTCGAACCTCTAGCTCCATCTGTAAAAAAAGTACCAAATGGTACTAATTTTGGTACCAAAAGGTACGAATTGTTAAAATATCATAGTCATCTATCATATTTTCCTATTTGGACCTACATGCAAAATTTGAGACCTCTAGCTCCATCTGTAAAGAAAGTATAAAATGGCACCGATTGCGGTACTAAACTTACGTTTTCTCCCGTTACCAGTACTATTTTTTCATTTTTTGTTTTCACCCTTATAGATAGAGGGAGTATTTCAAAATACTCCCTCTATCTATCCGCCCTGTACAAAGTTCAAAGCAATGCCACAGTGTACCTAAGTTTGAAAACTTAGAGGTCTAGTTCAATTTAGAAAGAACGTACCAAATATAGTACCAATTTCGGTACTAAACGTACTATTTCTCCCACTTCCGGTACGATTTTTCAAAATTTCTTTGCCAAACCATATTTTTTCGAGACGCTCTTTTATTTGAGCCCAAGAACATAATTCTAGCCCTTTCCGTTCGCTCTGGGAAAATATGTACCATTTCCACCAAATTTAGCCTTATCCCGTGCCTATGACTAGAGATGGGCGATGGGTAAATATCCACAAGTTTTTTACCCGGTAAATTGGGTAAATACCCGGGTATCGACCCTGGGTATTTATAATTTTGCAGATATCTAGGATATTAAAACATTTTCCAAACATTTTTGGATGATTTCGTATTCTTTGTATATAAACCTGACCTTCTGATCTCACAAAGTCGGAATTTTGTTATATATAGCCGCTATGTAGACCGATCTCCAGAATTAAAGTCTTGAGGCAATAAATTGGTAATTTTTCATCCGATTTCGATGAAATTTGGTGCTGTGAGTTCTGGTAGACCCCTACCCATTTCTGTGAAGTGTGGTCCAGATAGGACTATATTTGAATATAGCAGCTTTATAGACCGACCACCCGATCTTCCGATATAGAGTATTAAGGCCATAAAAGGTCCATTTATTACCCGAATTCGATGAAATTTGGCACAGTGAGTTCTGGTAGGCCCCTAACCATTCCTGTTGAATGTGGTTCAGATCGGACCATATTTGGATATAGCTGCCATATAGACCGATCTCCCCATCATTACACTGAGCCTATAAAAGGAACATTTTTCATTACTTTTCATTTTCTGAAATGGAATTTCGAACAAAATAATTTTTTTTTTAAAATCGACTTTTTAGAACTCTTTTTTTTATGACAATCAAATTTTTAATAAATTTTTGTAAAAATATTTAAAAATTTTCTTTGAAAATCACATTTTGATTACATTTTCTATGAAAATCGAATTTTGACAAAAAAAGTTATTTAGAAAATTTTAGAACATATTTTTGAGAATTTAATTTTGAAAATTTTTATGAAAATTCAATTTCACGCCAGTAGATTGATTGATTTTATAATTATACCCTACACCACTACTGTGGTAAGGGTATTATAACTTAGTGCATTTGTTTGTAACACCTAAAAGGGAGAAAGATAGACCCATTGATAACTATACAGATCCACTCAGAGTCACTATCTGATTCGATTTAGCTATGTCCTTCTGTCTGTCCGTCTGTCCATGTTAATTTGTGTATAAACTACAGGTCGCAGTTTTCATCTCATCGTCTTCAATCGTCTTGGTACAGGCATGTTCTTCGGCCTAGAGACGACGCCTATATTAAAATAGGAAGAAGTCCGTTCAGATTTGGTTATAGCTTCCATATATATACTCATCCGATTTGCAGTAATAATGCAATAAAATGGTTATTTGTTCACCGATTCTCTTGAAATTTGGTAGGAAGGATTTTCTCTTGACTCTAGTGAATTACTGGTGAATTTCATAGAAATCGGTTCAGATTTAGATATAGCTGCCATATATGTATATCGCCCGATTTTGACTTCAAAAGTTACCTCAAGCGTATTTACTGACCAATCTTGCCAAAATTTTGCACAACGCCTTCCTCGACGACTACCACAATATCTGAGAAGTTTGCTCGAAATCGGCTCAGATTTGGATATAGCTCCCATATATATGTTCGTCCGATTTGCAGTAATAATGCAATAAAATGGTCTCTTGTTATCCCATTCTCTCGAAATTTGGCGGGACGAATATTCATATGACTCTCGACATAAATGGTGAATTTCATAGAAATCGGTTCAGATTTAGATATAGCTCTCATATATATATCGCCCTATTTTCACTCCTAGAACCATTGCAAGCGCATTTTTTAACCAATCTTCCTAAAACTTTGTACAACGCCTTGCTCGACGACTGCCACAATATCTGAGAAGTTTGCTCGAAATCGGTTCAAATTTGGATATACTCCAATATATATGTTCGTCCGATTTTGAGAAATATTCCCATAAAGTGGTCATTTGGTAACCGATTCTCTCGTAATTTGGCAGGAGGGATTGTCTTATGACTTTTGACGTTACTGGTGAATTTCATAGTAATCGGTTCAGATTTAGATATAGCTGCCATATATGTATATAGCCCGATTTTCACTTCTAGAGTCACTGCAAGCACATTTATTGACCAATATTGCCAAAATTTTGTACAACGCATTCCTCGGCAACTACCACAATATTTGAGAAGTTTGTTCGAAATCGGTTCAGATTTAGATATAGCTCCCATATATATGTTCGTCAGATTTTGGGTAATTTGCAATAATGTTGTCATTTGTCAACCGTAGTTATTATAGTTTGAACATATCTACTCAAAATTTGATACGGACTGTTTAATAACCCATCTGAAAACATCCGCCGAAGTCCATCGAAATTGGTTCAGAGTTGGATATAGCTCCCACATTGTACTAAAAGGATAGGTGTAGGGTATAATACAGTCGTCACCGCCCGACTTTTGCCCTTCCTAGCTGGTTTTTTAATATATTCAACCTATTTAATGGAGAAGGATTTACAATGCACGTGGTTCCCTATAAGTGAAATTTGCGACACGTATTCAAAGTTGGTGGGTGGTTTTGCAGAAGGATTTACGATGCACATGGTTCCCTATAAGGGGAATTTGCGGCACATGTTCAAAGATGTTGGGTGATTTTGCATGCAGGAAATGGGACGGAACTGGTTGGAGAAGGTTATAATGAAACTAGGTCATGGCGTGGCCATGGCTTGCATTCATGGCAAACTAGGTCAGCAAGTGTGGAGTTCACGGCTTGTGTTTGTTACGTTGTTGTGCTGAAACCGGATTTCATTTGAGTGGTTATACAGGCAAAGTATTTATGTTGGTGGTAGACCCCTAAATTTTGACATTCGTTGGGAACTTTTATTTCGCGATGTAATGATGAAACTAGAGTTGTGAAATGAAGTTGTCCTATGGTAGATGTGGAATCGTTCCAAACAAGGTGTTCGGTGGGCACTCATTATTCCTTGGATTGTTTATGTTAAAACTAGGCTTTAGTATCGAAGTGATCTTATGCTAGATACGCCTTTACAGCTATTCGGTGGACAGTTAACTTTACGATCTTGTTTTGAAACTAGGCTTGTTTATTAAAATAATTCTATGCTAAAAGCAGAAAGTAAGTTGGTGGTTTTGCATGCAGGGTATGGGAGTGAATTGGTTGAAGGAGTTTGTAATGGAAATAGGTCACTGTATGACCATGGCTTGCATCCATGGGAAACTAGGTCAGCATGTGTGGGGTTCATGGCTTCATGTGTGGGGTTCATGAATTATGTTTGACAGATGGCAGAGCCCTATGTTGGTTCAGTGGTTGTTGTTCTAGGTTAGGTTTATGTGTCAGGCTGCCATCAGACTCATTTAAAAGGAAGATGCCTTCTAGTTCCCACCGTTGAATGAACCATTCAGATCCCTTTAAAAATCCCAACATCTGACTGCTAGTGCGGGACACACACAGATGATGTTCTACAATCTCTTCTTACTCGACGTCCTCACGGCTTTTGCAAAAGTCGTTACTTGCAACCTTCAGTCTGCCAGCATGTTTTCTGATCAGACAGTGACCTGTCATGACGGACACAATGACTGAGATGTCTGTTCTTGACAGCGATAGACCTCTTTAAGTCTAGGTTAGGCCACATAATTTTGGTGTGTTCACAACCCCCTATTTGTTGTCCTTCAGGCCTGATCCTGAAAACATAGCTTACATATCGTTAAAGGCATACCTACAGATTCCAGTTCGCTTGGAATGTTTAAGGTGGTTCCTAGTCTCGCAAGCTTATCCTGGGGTATCTCTGCGGCCCGGCACCCACAGCAGGTTAAATTTGTTCAGCTGTCTCATTGAGAGATCTGCGACTACAATCCCGATTATTAACCGCTTCACTCGGAGACCTTAGGTCCATTGTGTTCACCCTAGAAGATAGCAGAAAAAAAGAGGTGGGGAAAAGGAGAGGAGAAAAAATAGGTAAACACACACTAGAGAACGAGACTAGAAGCAATAACGACAGCAAAACGAAATTGAAGGTTTTTTTTGGATCATAATCACTGTTGAGAGTATGATCCAGGCTCGGAATGAGGTTTTCACCCATTATCCTGTGTCTTCCCTTTGCAATTGCTGGACAGTAGAGATGTGCACGGGTTTTTCCCTCACGCTCACGAAACAAAAAAATATTCACGCACGCTCACGCATGACTTGTTTATATAGACTCACGTTCACGAGACAAAATTTTTACTCTAGCACGACTCACGAAAAAATCGAGACGCACCAAAAACTTGCCAATCACGGTTGAACAAATATTTGTCCATGAAACGAATAATAATTTAAAATAGGCAAAAAAATATTACTCTGCCTATAGTGAGTACAACGGCAAAAAATATTATTGCAACCAGGGATTCGGAGCGGCCCGAAGCGGGGCATGGCTGAAGCGTATTTGGGCGCAGAATGGCCGAGCGGGATTGAGATTGGAAGCAATTCCACTCAGAATAGAACAAATTTCACTGCCTCTTTGGCTAAAACCGCCTTAGCTCTAATCCCACTCCGTTCGCGCTCCGAATCCCTGATAGCAACTCTGGAAATCATTATGGTTACCATTGCCGACATTATTTTTGTTTGTTTTATTGGTTTAAATGGTTAGCATTTTATTCTTAATTATTACCGAAAAATAAGTGCAGGTAAAAAAAGTGTTTTGGTATGGAAAAAAAACAATGATTGCAGTGAAATTTTGGCCACGAAAAAAATGTCAGCGGCTTTTCAGTCGCAGAATAGAATACCATCCTAAGTCACGATTTTTTAATGATCGTGATATCTCGTGGTTCGTGATTTTCTTGTGAGTCGTGATTAGGATTTGTGAGTCGTGATTCGAGCTCACGCACGTAGAATTTTAATTCAATATCGTCCACGCACGTGATTAGATTTAAATCTCACTCACGAATCGCGTGAGACGACTACTCACGACTCACGTGCACACCTTTGCTGGTGCTCGACCATCTCCAACTCCAACTCCACCTTTTCATGGCACATCCTGCAGAAATCTGCATCTCCCTGCACCCAGCGCGACGTCAATGACCTGACGTTGCAATAACCAGTCAGGACTCTTATTAGCAGCCTTAGTCCTCTTTTTCAGACCCAGGATAAGAACGTCCGGTTTCGCGAAATAATCACCCACAGAGCCTTTCACACCCTACAACCTACAGCACTTGCCCACGCCTTGTTCGCGCAGTCATCTTAGAAGGCGTCCACTCTACCAAGAAGCTCGGACAGTGGAGGTCTCACTGATTCCTTAGCAAGATCTGCGGCAATTTGCGAACCATTCCTGGCCAGCTCGTCTGCCACATTGTTTTCCGCCACACCTTGATGGTCTGGGAGCCAGCAAGGCCTGATAGCCTTTCCCAGGGTTCGAAGTAGCTCCTTGCATTTTCTGACCAGATTTGACTTCACGCGGCCCCTGACAGTTGGTTGGGGTGCCGCTCCTGCAGCAACATCGTTTCTTGTACCTTCAGGAAAGCGACGACCTCCGCTGAAAGACGCTGCCCTCATCCAGAAGTCTATAAAAATCCCTGATTGAATGTCCCCATCCGTGTATACAGAGGGTCCCAAGAAAGACGGGTGGCCCCAACCCTGTTATCCCTTTTAAGGAAACCAACCATCCATCCATCAAAAAGGAAGGACTTCCCTGGTATGTAATCAGTCGTGCCGCATATAGTATGGCACCACGCGGCTACTCCATCCCCCCGCAGAACAGAAGAATGCCCTGAGTCAGAGGAGCGCCATATACCTGACACCCTCAGTCTGATGGCGATCTTTGCTGCCACTCACCCTACTTATTGTTGTAAAGGCATAAGATCGAGAATGGCTTTCAGCGCCTCTCTCGGGACACTTATACTTGCCCCAGAGATTAGTACTGCCCCGAAACCCTGTATCTTCTCGATCATTCTGCGAAGGGCACAATTGTCCAGAGCTTTGTGCCACACCAGACAACCATGGATGAGAATTGGCTGAACGACCGCCGTAAATATCCAATGTGCGCCCTGCCTTAGGCCTCAACTACTTCCTCTCAAGTTGCGATAGGAGTAGAGCGCATTCAGTCGCCTTTTGACAAATTCTTCGACATTTCTTCTCCAACTTAATTTCTGGTCAAGAATCACGCACAAGTACTTGGCCTCAGAAGAGAACGATAGCTCCACCCCATCTAGGACAGGTCTCTCAAAAACAACCAGCTCCTTTCTCCTGGTGAAAAGGTCCAGTAAGTTTTTCTGGGATTTATGCCAAGCCCGTTAGGCCTCGCTCATACGGTCAGTTTCCTCCAAGTTCCCTGAACGAGGTCCATAATAGCCTCTATACTATTACGGACAGCTACTTACCATATTAACGACGTCGTCCGCGTAGGCAACGAACTTCACTCTCTCCCTCGCGAAAGATCTCAGAATCCCATTGATCATCAAAAGCCACGATAGAGAAGATAGAACTCCTCCTTGCGGAGTTCCTCGTGTTACACTCTTCCTTATCGAGCCCTCTGCCAGTGATGTGTTGATAATTCGGCCTTTCAGCATCGTATCTACCGAATTTAACAATTAAGGGGGAATCTTCATGTCCACCAGAGCGCCATGAATTGACGCTCTATTTAAATTCAATTAACGGTTATATCGCAGTTTCAATCTGTTCTATCAGGAATAGTAGTACAGTACATTTTATCAAAAAGCGGCTCAAATAATGTGTAATCCACACTGCCTGGAACATCGGCGACCACGGGAATTGTGTAATCGATGATACAATGACCATCAACGATAGCACAGTATGCAAAGAGAAAGTTCCATTAGCCTCACAGCAGTGGTCCCAGCAAATTTTTTTAGCCACAATGTCCAGATGTATCAGGCACAGCACTAAATTCAATGCACAAACAAACCATGCTTTGGATCCAGCTGAGTATGAACAGTATGTGAACTTTTGAAGAGCTGTCCACTAGACCACAATACCATAGAAAGAAGCCGTCCGATATTACTGTCCGTACTGTGGTGGTAAACGACGATATTACTATTAGCTATTGTCTTTTTGGTAACACCGGTTTAAGCAGCTCACGCACGTTTCGTGTTTTGATTCACGTGATTGCTTCACAATGCGGCCGGGCCTCATCTTGGGAGCCCACCACAATGGATTCTGCTAAAATATGGGAGCTATATCTGGTTATAGATCGAACTGGTCCATACTTTGCGCAGTTGTTGAGAGTCATAACAGAACACTATGTGCAAAATTTCAGCAAAATCGGATAAATATTGCGGCTTGTAGGGCGCCATCGGTTTATATGGGAGCTATATCATGTTCTTGACCGATTTAGATCGTACTTAACACAGTTGTTGGAAGTCAAAACAAAACACCATGTGCAAATTTCAGCCAAATCGGACAAAAATTGCGTCTTCCAGGAGCTCAAGAAGTCAAATCGGGAGATCGGTTTATATGGGAGCTATATCTGAACGGATATGGCCCATTTATAATCCCCAACGACCTACATTAATATAAAGTATCTGTGCAAAACTTTAAGCGGCTAGCTCTACGCGTTCGACCGCTATCATGAATTCGACAGACGGACGGACGGACATGACTAGTTCGACTCAGAATGTCGAGACGATCAAGAATATATATACTTTATGGGGTTCTAGGTCAATATTTCCGAGATGTTGCAAACGGAATGACTAGATTAGTATACCCCCATCCTATGGTGGTGGGTATAAGATGTCAAAGTTTGGTGCGGTTTATGGGCTGGTGGTATCTTTGGACCGTATTTCTTTAAAGATGATGCGAATCGTAACGAAACTGTGAATGCTGAGCGCTATCGTGGGATGATATCCAACTTTATTTTTGCCCAAAATGCAAGAGTTTGTCTTGCATGACACATAGTTTCAACAAGACGGTGCCACATGCCACACCACACGCGTATCAATGGACTTAGTGAGAGGCGAGTTTGGCGAACATTTTATTGCACATTCGGGTCCGGTAAATTGGCCGCCTAAATCATGCGATTAAACGCCTTTAGACTATTTTTTGTGGGGCTATGTTAAAGCTCATGTCTATACAGACAAGCCCGCTTCAATTGACGCATTGAAAGAGATATCGCCCGAAAAGTTGGAAAGAGAATGCCACAACTGGACTATGCGGATGGACCATTTGAGGCGCAGTCACGGTCAAAATTTGCATGAAATAATCTTCTAGATGCTACTGAAGCCAAGAATGTGGCATATAGATCAACCCTGCAATCATTAGCAACGCGCCATATGAAGGAGAGGTATCGGGAGAAAAGGAGAGAGGCGAAACGTCTATTCCGCAGAAAGAAAAAGGAATTGGAAAGACGTGAGTGTGAGCGAATTGAGATGTACAGGAGTTAGAATGAAGTCCGAAAATTCCACCACAGAAATAAACATCAAACCGATGGCTTTGGTGCAGGCACATCCTTCTGCAGAGACAAAGAAGGAAATCTGGTAACTGACACAGATAACATGCTGAGGATATGGCAAGAATATTTTACCCAACTGCTAGTGCCCGACGTTGACGGCGAAGAGGATACCGCAGAATCAATGATGATGGTATAGAATGTTTACCTCCTAGTCAAAATGAGATCCAGGTAGCAGTGACCTGAATAAAGAACAACAAGGCAGCATGAGCCGACGCTCAACTATTTAAAACCGGAGGTGAAACGCTGATAAGGCGTATGCATCAGCTTATCTGCGCAATCTGGTTAGAAGAACGCATACCCGATGATTGGAACCTCAGCATAATCACAATAAAGGAAACAAGACGGAATGTGCCAACTAAATACAAAGGAATAATTCTTCTCATGTGAAAGATTAAAACCTAAAGTCAATGAGATAATTGGGCCCTATCAATGCGGCTTTAGTCCAGGCAAATCCACCCTGGACCAGATATTCACACTGCGCCAAATACTGGAAAAGACCCGAGAAGAACAATCTGCTCTTTGTTGACTACAAAGCCGCTTTCAATACCCCTTTACGTTCGAAGGTATTTCAAGCCATGTTTGAGTTTGGTATTCCTGCAAAATTAATAAGTCTCGGCAGGATGACACTGGCTGATAAGCGTTCCTCAGTAAGAATAGGAAGGAATCTCCCCGAACTATTTAATACCAAACGAGCTTTCAGACAAGGAGACAAAATATCGCGTGATCTCTTTGATCCTGCTGGAGAAGACTATACGAGATGCAGATGTGAATATATATGGCACACGAATCACAAGAGAACACATGGTACTCGCCTATGCCGACAACATCGACATTAAAGGTCGGTCACCGAAAGTAGTAACTGCAGCCTTTGAATGAATCTGAAGAGAGTCAGTGAAAATGGGTCTGGCAGTAAATGGAGATAAGACGAAATCGATGGTTTCAATTCCCGCAACGCCTTGTACAACCGAGCAGATAGAGAAAATGGTGAAAGTTGGGAACCACAACTTTGAAATAGTCAGCAACTTTATCTACCTCGGCACCGCCGCAACCGAAACGAACGACACCAGTTTTGAGATAAAGCGAACAATAATACTGGTAAACAGATGCTACTTTGGATTAAGTAAACAGTTTAGAAATAAGACCACCTCTCCACAGACGAAGATTACACTGTACAAGTCACTGATACTATCCGTGTTGTTATATGGTTCTGAGGCATGGGTACTTGTCAAAGCAGATGAGGCAGTGCTTGGAGTATTTGAGAGAAAGATTCTTTGTAAAATATATAAAATATAATATATGGACTAGTTTGCGTTAACGGAGAATACAGGTGACGTATGAACCACGAGTTGTATGAGCTGTATGACGACGATGGCATAGTTACACGTACCGAAATATAATGGCTGCGTTGGCTAGGTCGTGTTGTCAGAATGGATGAAGAAGCTCCAGCAAAGAAGTCTTTTGAAGGCAAACACGGAGGTACACGCACACTGGGAAGACCAAAAGCCCGGTGGAAAGATTAAGTGATGGAAGACACCTCAAAACTTGGTGCCAGAGATTTTGGAATGAGCGCAGAAGATCGAGGCGCTTGATCGTTCAGCTAGCGGATTAAAGTAAAGTAAAGTAAGTATGTAGAGAAGGGTGTTTGGCAGTTTACATAATATTGGTCCAAAAACAAAAGTTTGTCGTTAAAAACGGGAAGCTCGATTTTGATGTTAGACCCATGGCCAAAACTTCATAGAATTTGTAGTAGATTACCATTTTATAATAGCTTATTGAGTATTGCTAGGCCCTATAAATAAACTCACGTTTGGGAAAATCTTCTACCATTGAGACTCAGGATATGTTGTTGTTGTTGTTGTAGCAGTGTTTTATTCACTGAGGCGGCAGCCCTTGCCGATGAAGAACTCCATCGGGTCAATTCGGTACGTACAACGGGCTGCCATGGGATTGCGCAGGATATATGTGGATCATTTGGGAGTACCGTATTTTAAACGTGATTTAAGATTTTTTAGATATGGGAGGGACGTTCTTTTTTGCGGTACGTCAATTATCTTAACCCCATTTAAACAATTTGCATTCTACCCCAAGGCTACCCAAATTGTATATTTATTTTTTTAAATACATTTCAAACAAACTTATTGGGTTGCCCAAAAAGTCATTGCGGATTTTTCATATAGCCAACGTTGACAAATTTTTCCACAGCTTGTGACTCTATAATTGCATTCTTTCTTCTGTCAGTTATCAGCTGTTACTTTTATCTTACTTTAGAAAAAAAAATGTAAAAAAGTATATTTGATTAAAGTTCATTCTAAGTTTTATTAAAAATGCATTTACTTTCTTTTAAAAAATCCGCAATTACTTTTTGGGCAACCCAATAGTTTAGTACTGCTCTTGCATTCAAACAACCCTACATGTGTTTCCTACGTAAGAAACGTGTTTGCATTACTAAAATTATGCACGTGTTTGGAATTGGTTTCAAAGTCGGCATGCATCATGACATTGTGTTGTGTAACGTGTTCAAGTTTTTTCTGCCAACTCTTAAAACACTTGACACTTGAGGTAGTCATTTGGAGCAAACGATAATTGGATCTATTTTTAGAACTCAATTCAGCTTAGCTGAACATTAATATGGCACTAAGTGATACTTGAGCAAATTGTGGATAATTATGGTGTCAGGTTATATAAATAAGTTTTTAATAATCTATAAGGAATAATTAGTTAGAACAGAAAAATATATTACTAACTACAAAACGAAGATTTGATTATAATTTCACAAATTTCTACATAGGATAGGTTGAGTATGAGGATTATAGTTCATGAATAAAGTATACCTATTAAGAGTTTAATTATATACTAGCCCACCCAAGCACGCTGTGCCTTCTACAATACACAGAATAAAAATTTACTTATATTTATAATCTTATCTTCTAGGTCTCATGGGTGTGTGGCTTGACTTCAAATATACTCCACATTAATACAGTGCATGTTTCAAAGGTTAAGGTAAGTGCAGCAAAGGCATTTTGCCCAAACTTTCTTTTTTAATTTAAATTTTTTACTAGCTGAACCGAGCCCGCTTCGCTGCGCCTTCTTTTACTTTATATAGAACAAAATATCCTTTGAATATTTATTTTCAACAAATACAGAGCTTAATGAAATACCATTCTTCGAAAATAGTATATATATATATATATGTCGCTTGATTAACAGTATAACAATATAAATGCCTTCATCTGAATTCCATATGGTCTTTATTGGTCTATGAATTCGCCCGGAGGCTTTAAGGTCATAAACGTTTGGGTGTTTGTTTCCATTCTTAAAAGTCTTTATTTCAGCCCGATATTGTCCTGATACCCGATTTAAAGGTGTTTTCGGGGATGAGGTGGTCCCCTAGACACTTGGTCCTGAAAAAATATCAGCATCATGCTCTTCCCTCAAATACCATTTTTTTAAACCCCATATTGCCATTGGTTTAAGGAGAGCTTATGGGATGAGGCGTTCTCGAATACTTGGCTCTTAAAATTTTTACTCTTTTTGGGGTTGGTTTGGTAAAGGGGCGATGACCCAAATACATTGTCCCACATTTGAATATCAGATTCGTATTCTACTCCCAAATATATTTATTTGAGACCCATGTTGTAATGATTGTTTTGGGGAAGGGGTAGACCCCTAGAGAATTGGTGTCGAAAATGGGTGTCAATTTCGTACTCTTCTCCCTAATACGTTTCATTAGAGCCCCACATTGACGTGGTAGGTAAAAATGCGCGGTGTTTTGGGGAGTGGGGTGGCCCCCCCAAAAACACTTGGCCCTGAAAATATATCAGCATCGTGCTCTACTCTCAAATATCATTTATTTGAACCCCCTTATTGCCATTGGCCTCAAAGTTGAATATAAAATTCGTTTTCTAATCTCAAATACCTTTCACTTAAATCCCTTTTTGCAAAAGTCCGCAAATATATCCGGTTTGACGTATGGGCCCTAAAAACTATCAATACCGAGATCCACTCCCTTTAAGACCGAAATTATCATGGTGAGCAAATACTTTCAATTTGGGGGTTATTATTGGGGTGGGACGTCCCCTAGGCAGTTGGTCCCGAATGTTGATATCAGATTCGTGGTCTACTCCCAAATACCTTTCATTTGAGCCCCAAATGTTCATAACCGACAAACATGACTGGTTTTGATGGTGTTTGGGGGATTTGGCGGCCGTTCAGTGACTTGTCCCCGAAAATATATATCAGATTCGTGTTCTACTTTAAAATACCTCTTATTACAGCCTCATACTGGAATGATCAGGAAATACGTCCTATATGGGTGGTGTTATGGGGGTGGGGTGGCCCCATAGACACTTTTTCCCGAATATTGATATCAAATTCGTGCTTGACTTCCAAAGATCTTTCATTTGAGCCCCACATTGCTATAGTCGTAAGTTTATCCTCTTTGGGGGGGGGGGGGTGTTTTTGGGAGGGGCGGCCCACCAAAGACTTGGTCCCACATTTGGATACAAGATTCATATTCTACACTCAACTACCTTTTATTTAAGCCCCTTATTGCCATAAGTCCTATTTGGGAGGTGTTTTGGGGAAGAGTGGACCTACAGAAACTTGGTCCCACATTTAGATATCAGATTTGTATTCTACTCACAAATACCTTTCATTTGAGTCCCATATTGCCATGGGGAAGAGTGGACCCACAGAAACTTGGTCCCCCATTTAGATATCAGATTTGTATTCTACTCACAAATACCTTTCATTTGAGTCCCATATTGCCATGGACGGTAAATATGTCCGATTTAGGGGTGTTTTGGGGATTGAAGTGGTCCCCCTAACACTTGGTCGGTCAATTGTATTTCAGATACGTTTTCTTATCCTAAATACCTTTCATTTGAGTCCCATATTGTCGTGAGTGGTCTAAATATATATTTGGTAGGTTTTGGGGGTGGGGCGGCCCCCCTAGGTACCCCATCCGAAATTTGGATTCCAAATTTTTATTTTTGGTGTACTATAAGAAAGCACAAAATTTCGCTTAAATCGCACCGAGATCTGGCGTTTCTGAAAATTAGAGTAAGGGGGAGGGTCCGTCCCCCCTTTAGATATTAAAAAATTTAGTACCCTATTTTCACCACGGGATCATTATGCACCATCAGTGAAAATTTCTAAAAAAATCGGTTCAGCCGTTTTTGAGTCAATAAGGAACACACAAACAAACAAACAAACACAAATTAATTTTTCTATATAAGATTTGTAGGATTCGTACCCCTTTTCTTCATTTTATGCCCAATATTGTTATCATCGGGTTACTTGTCCATTTGGTGGGAATTGAAAGAGGGGCGAGCGCTAGAAACTTGACTTTATATAGCAATTTCAGGTGCTAACCATACTTTCTGTTTAGAGTTTTTACATATGGACGGAACAAATGTTTACCCTACTGCCATGTACCCTTCATTTGAATACTATATTCCCATTATTGGACTACATTTCAACTTTATAGCTAAGTTGACTCTCAGCCACTTGTTAAATCTTTGAATGATATGTTCGTATTCTACTCCGAAACCCCTTTCTTTAAGACACAATTTTTTTTGACACAACTTAGGGAAGTGGCATGGAAAACAATTAGGGATTTTGTAAGTAGCACGGACTTTTCAACTTAGATTTTCATTTTCGAGGTTACTTTTTTGTATTTAGAGCGAACAACAAGTCAATTACTGGCTTAGGTGTATGTCCATACGGGCATGGGGCGGATTAATATGTGCACCCTCTTTTCAACCTAACCTAGAACAAAATTTCGATGTCAAATTCCTACTCTATTCTCAAATACCTTGAATTTGAGCCCACAATGCCATAGTAAGGCTACATGTCCGTTAGTGCCTTTTGGTTTAAAAATTCCCTGAAAGTTGAATCCATATTTCAAAGTAAGGTTCTAACTCTACTTGTTAAACCTTCTTTGTCATGATAGGTAGTTTAAGAGAAAACGATGACCCCAAAAAACACTTGACGGCATATTTTTATGCCACATTCGATCTGCCATCCATTCGAAACCCCGGAATACCAGATCGCGTTATATGCCCACAACTTCCTTCTGATATTGAAATATAAGCTGCACTGTTCTCATCACATGATCATTTTAAACTATCCGAATATTGCAAGTATTAACATACAGAAAGGTATTTATTATACCCTCCACCATAGGATGGGGGTATACTCATTTCGTCATTCCGTTTGTAACGTTTCGAAATATTCGTCTAAGACCCCATAAAGTATATATAATCCTGATCCTCGTGACATTGTAACTCGATCTAGACGCAATCCATGGTGGCGGTTATAAAGGATTCGGCCACCCCGAACGTTTCTACTTGTTTTTTCCTTAAATCATATTGGACCCTTCAAATAATGTAAGCAAAAATACTGCATCCTCTTTCCTTTATGTGTTTTAACTCTCCGCCAACTATTTCATTTATTAAGTGCATAGTGGGGCCACACAATAAGTTACTTTGACTCCTTTTAATGTTTACATCAATGTTTAAATAAGTGCGTTGCCAAAGTTGTATTTAGCCGTTGTCAACATATTAAATCGCAAACGTCATTGTCCATAGCCACAGCTTAAGCTACTGACTGACCTTCATGCCAAAGAACACCAAGTAGGGCCACATGCATGACACCACCACACTCCCGCGCCCCAATAGCGACCTCTTTTAGCAAACTCTTTCTCTCGCACATATCATCTATGGCTTTGCATTCACACAAATAACGCGATCCAACAGCCGGTTGAACGCACCGGATTTACCCGATGAATTCCTTCATCGACAAGGGTTGCCGTCGTGTGTTAGTCCTTTTTTCGTCATGGGAGAGGCCCATCCCGAAGTACCTTCTCCGTAAGCTTCTGGTCCGCGCCGGGTTTGAAAAGAACCCCGGACCCTGGTTCTGTTCGGTTTGCCAGAACCGTCTGCATAATCGGTCGGTCGGACTTACATCACTATGGGAGAATAGTCATACTGAATATGTTGCAAGGTACCGTGCGAACATAGACAGCAGTGGGTAACAAGCGTCGTCGTCGTCGCCTTCTGCGTACTCGTCGTCGGACTATGTGATCCCCCGACATCTCCCGTGCGACAATATACGCAACAGCAGCATTCCAACTCCAATATTGCCAGGACGGTGCCGGGAAGTGTATGATTTTTGCAATTTTCTCCTGACCGACACCTGTAGCTACGTAAGGATCGCTCAAGAAATGGAGGTGGGGGACTGGTCTTCGTGATACACCATTCCGTCTTCGCGATACACCATTTCATCTCGCCTGTGCCTGGCGCTAGTGACCCCTACATGGAGTGCATGTGAATAGCAGTCAGGTCCGGTACTGCCGAGATAGAGCAATACAACATGTACATACAGCCGGATTGTAGATGTGCCCCAATTAATGGCCAAGCTAACAACCCCAACATAAGTGGGTTACTATCTGGCCATAATCGTCTGGTTCTAAGGAACTTTAATGCGCATCACATTTCATGTCATTCTCCCTTAGGTAACGATCAACGTGGCATAGCTTTGGCAGAGCGGATTGAAGGCTCCACGTTTTGCACGGTGAATGAGGATGCTCCCACTAGGATTACGAGGAGGTGTAGCAGCTCGCCAGACATTTCCATTCCATCCCCTGAGCGACTTAACCTGGCAATCCGTAATTTCTTTGGAATCAGACAACCTCCCCATAATTTTAATCATCGATCGACCACCCGACTTCATAACCTCTGAGCGCCGGACGTTTATCAATCAGAAGAAGGCCGATTGGGCTGGCTTCAGAGAGTACACCAATCGCAGCTTCAGTGAACTGACACCCCCCTCGGACGTGCTGGTTGCCGAGAAGAAATACCGAAACATCATTAACGCAGCAAACGCTCTCTTTATATCAGCCGGTCAAATACTCAAGTGCGGCCCAATTTCCTGGCGCAGGCAGTGTTACTCGCAGACGAGCGTGGTGGGATTCGTTGTACGGACCCCAGAATCAGCGATCTGAATCTGAAAATAAACAGGGTAGTCAACGAAGATAGGCGGAATTTGTGGCTGGAACACTTGGAGCAATGTAACTTAGGCACCGGTTTAGGTATGTTGTGGTCTACTGTCACTTTTGGCGACGTAACTGTGACTGATCCGAAGAGATGCGCCAGGTTGTTCAACCGTCAATATATTGTGCATCCCGAGAGTGACGGGGTAAGGATGAGAGCCATCCACCGTATCCATGGTCTTCGAGCCGATAGTTAGCCATCACAATTTACCGAGCGAAGTTACGAATGTCATCCGTCGCTCCAAATCATCCAAGGCGTTGGGCCCCGACGGAATCTCTGCTTTGATGCTGAAGAATTTGGATTCACTACTGTTCTCAACCTGTCTTTGAACACTCTTATAGTTCTCGATGTCTGGGAAATGAGCAGAGTGATCCCACTAGCCTGGAAAGGACCCGAGTTTGGGAAGTCGTACAGACCAATCTCATTTCTCTCAGCAGTAGCAAAGACGCTTAAGGCATAACTCCTCCCGAGCCTCATAGGAGAATTTCCATTCGCGCGCATCAACATATGCAAAGGAACAGGAGGATAAATTGCGGGTCCCATGACATAAAATAAGGAAGAAAGTGGCACAGTAAACGCCAAAGAGGACATTTTATCGCCACTCCTTTGGTGTGGCACCATAAATAACCTATTACGGATGTTGACTGAGGAGGGATTTGAACCCGTCTGGTATGCAGACGATGTTATAATACTTCTTGAGGTAAGGATCCGAATCAACTATGCAGAAGAGCCGAAAGGGTCTTGCATGTGACATGTGACTGGGCTAGACCCAGGGATCTCAATGTTATACCAGAGTAGACTGAAATATGCCTGTTCACGAGGAAGAAAAAGGTGGGCCAATTTGACGCACCACGTTTCCTCAATAAAACAATTTCCATATCTGACAAGGTCAAATACTTAGAAGCGATCTTGGTTAGTTGGAAGTGTCACATTCAGGAGCGTACTGAGAAGGATCATAGAGGTTGGGCACTATGTAGACGGGTGGGCTCGAAATGGGGCCTGAATCCGAGGATAGTCCACTGGCTCTACAGGAGCGTGATTAGACCAATACTTACTTACGCCTCAGTAGTTTGGTGGACTGCTATGAAGAAAAGGTGCAACGTAAGGATTCTCTGAAACTCTCAAAGGTAAATAGACGAAAAGACATTTCAGTCGAGCTGTTGGAAAGAATATTTTAATCCTCCAAGTTTCGAGTTGTATGGGCTGACGGCAAGCTTTCAGGCAAGATAGATGGGAAGATTCATCTCCTGAAATTATCAGTAGGTCTCCAGTTTCGACAGTCCAAACTTAAAGGTTAGTAGATGACGTGTTGTCTTGGCAAAAGTGGAGCGATAAGGACCACGCCCACTAGGGCTCTGGAGATCTAGATAGCCGACCGATAGACGGAGCATATGAGTCTTAAAGCGATTGGATAATGGATAGAGTATAGACGCAGAACATACCATCTTTGTGCAATCGAGGCGACGATAGGAAACTTGGAAAGAAGGGAGGAGGTTTCCGATCGGATATCTCAGACTTGACTTGAGGTCGAGTGCGAGTCACTGCTGCCAGCGCCACAGTCTTGGACTGAGTGAACCCTAGTATTGCCGTCTGGAAGATCATATTTCACAGATGGATCAAAGCTAGATGGCAGAGTGGGCCTGGAGGTCTCATTGAGAACCCAGGGACTGAGATCTGTTTTAGACAGCCTGACCACAATACGGTCCTGCAGGCGGAGATCCCGGCGATCACGAAATGCGTGCGGTGGTATGGTACTAACGCGAGGACGTCGAGTGTGAACATATTTACGGACAGTAAAATTGCCATAAGGGCAATAACAACCAAGTGGGTAAGGTCACGAAGAGTGTTGCAGTGTAAGAAGGACATTAACGCCTTCTCTGAGGATGGCACAATTCGCATCGTTTGGGTGCCGGGCCATAACGGAGTTAGGGGAAATGAAAGGGCAGACAATTTGGCAGTGATGGTCAGAAAACTGCCGTCAATAAACTTGGTTAACCCTAAGCCTTTCGGGTCGACGCAGTCCGATTAAAGGATTTAAGTGAAAGAGCAAAACAGTCGGTAGGATGGCAAAAATCCTGATCCGGATCGTGAGAGAACGAGGCTTTTAATGAAAGGAAGTAAGAAGGTGGTCAGTATAGCTTTTGGTGTCATAACGGGACTACGAGCTCACTTATGCAAAAACGGCGCGGCAAGTGATAACATGTGTTGGGCATGTGGGGAAGATGATGGGACGTTGGAGCATTTCCTATGTCATTGCCCGGCTTACGCGGCTAACAGACACCGGTACTTAGGTACGATACCAGACATGAACTAACTTAGGGGAGTGGTATAGATAACAATTAAGGATTTTGTAAGAAGCACGGAATTCTTAACTTAAAATTTTCTTTTTCCAGGCTTAGGTGTATGTCCATAGTGGCATGTGGAGGATTAATATCTGCACCCTGTTTTCGTCTGTTTAAAGAGCCTGAAGTCTAGTCAACTATTCTATACATTACGTCACGCACTTCAAGCACACCGTCCTTGAATTCAAGGCATACTATCCTCGTGTCCAGGATTTTGTAATGGCACAGATTTGTGCCTTAGGTGTATGTTCGTAGTGGCATGTGGAGGATTAAATCTGCACCTTCTTTTCAAACTAACCTAACATATTTTCGTCTATTTCAAGAGCCTAGAGTCTAGTCAACTCTTCTATACATTAAGTCACGCACTTCAAGCTCAACGTCCTTGAATTCAAGTTATACTGTCATACTTTGTAATGGCTTAGATCTGTGCCTTTCGGCAAAATTTTAAGAGTTTCGCCATGAACTTTCGTCTGACGAATTTCGGTTCAGGAATACTATGCGACTGGCTGGATAAGACCAATTTTATAACCATCTTGGCATCCACATAGGCCAGTAAAAAGACTATATTGATTCTTCAGCTTCCTACTTCTCTCTTCCGTAGATGTGTAGGTTCACCTCAAACTGACTATATTAAAGGAGAACGAAGATTTTAAGATCTGTAAACCTGTGCACTATGAGCAAAAATTTGTTGCGGATAGTTTTATTCATTCGTTAAAGAGATGGATATCGATTAGATAGACTCTCAACAATATCACAGCCTCGTTTGAATGTCATATATATTCTAAACACCTATATACCTAAGAGAGTCTAGAACTCTTCCCCTCCTTTGTTAGATTGCATAAAAACTTACCGTCTTTTTCTTTGGACCTTTAATAAAACTTTTGCGTTTTGATTAAAAAAAAATAACCATACACATGTACATCTCCATATCACTGTATTTGTACATGACTACACGCTTTTAATAGATTTTGTTTTGTCGTTTATTCATTTGGTATTCGTGGTAATATCCACGTTTCTCCCATATCCGGTTTCAATTCATGGCAACAAATGGCCTGCTCAGCAATTAACGGTTGCCAAGCTAAATTTAGCATTTCGGCAATATAAATTTAACTCAGGCAGGGCAGCCAGTCGGTCAACTACCATCATGTTCGTAAAAATAAAAACTTACCCAAAAAGAAGAAATAAGCTGGAAAAAACACACCAACTTGATTACTTTCAAATGAATGTCACGTGTATATGGTATAACCAGTTGTTAGAACGGACACCATACAAAATTAAAGTCCAGAACAAGATGTGGGTGACTGTTCCACCAGTATGTTTGACCAATGGAAGTTTTAGAGCTTATGAAATATAAAAACAATTATGGGATCAGACAACTATGGCTTCCATAAATTAAGAAGTGAAGAGAAGTTTTATTGGTATTATGAAAAAATTGAAAGGCTTGCAAATTTACTCATGAACCTTTCATTAAAGAACAGCGGAGATACCTTTTTCTCATCAATGAGTGCTGTCCGATTATTGTCAGGTCTGAACGGCTTGCCGCAGAGCTACACCACTTAGTAGAGAAGTTCATACGGCTAAACTAAATATCTCTCATGTGTCGCCAGTACATGGAGCCGTTCAGCTTCAAAGGTGGACATGCTAAGCTCTGATCTACGGTGGACCCGTAACAAAACTTATATTCAACCAGTAAGCTGAGGCAAAAGTCGAGCGGTGCCGACTGTATTATACCCTACACCTACACTATAAGTACAAAGTGGGAGCTATATCTTATTCTAAACAAATTTTGATAGTCCTCGGCGGATGTTTTCAAAGGCGGTATTAAAAAATCCTTATCAAATTTTGAGCAAATATGTTCACACTGTAATAGCTTCGGTTGACAAATGACAACATTATTGGAAATTACCCAAAATCTGACGACCATATCTATGAAAACTTTATCTAAATCTGAACCGATTTCGATCACCCTTCTTGTGGTAGTCGTCGAGAAAAGCGTTGTGCAAAATTTTGGCAAAAAATGCGCTTGCAGTGGCTCTAGAAGTGAAAATCGGGAGATATACGTATGAAATTCACCAGCACTATTAAGAGGCACAAACAAATTCTTCTTGCGAAATTTCGAGGTAATCGATTAACAAATGAGCACTTTATTGCAATATTTCTTAAAATCGAACGAATATATAAATGAGAGCTATATTAATATCTAAACCGATTTCGAGCAAACTTCTTAGATATTGTGGTAGTCGTCGGGGAAAGTGTTGTACGCACTCTCCTACACTCTCAAAAACCATATTGGAGCTACATATTGCTATAGTCGGTATATATGTGTGGTTTAGGGGGAGTTTATGAGGTGATGCATCCCTGAAACACTTGGCCATGAAACAGATGCAGATTTGAGCTCCTTTTTGCCATAATCCACAAATATGTCCAGTTTGAGGGGTATGCAGGGTGGGGCGGCCACCCACGTACTAAGCCCTGAAAAAAAAACCATTGGTTTAGGGGGAGTTTATGGGGTGACAAGACCCCCAAACATTTGGCCTCAAAATTGGATATTAAATTCCTTTTCCACTATCAAATAGCTATTGTTAATCGCCAAAGTAGGCAATCATGAACGATTTGAAGGGAGTTGAGAGGCGAACCCTGAAGTAATATCAGCATCGTGCTAGAGAATGATTTTGTTTGAGCCCCATAATGTTAAACATTTTTAATGTGGCCATCAAGATATTCAGGGCTACAAATCTCGTTTTGATTCGCACTAATTAATTTTTTTGTATTGGTATCTACATTCAAGATCATATTTCAAAGCGACCACTTGGGATACCAGAAGGTGCAAAAACTGTTTTGGAGTCATGGGAGCGTTAAGGTTCAAACCGCAGCCTGGTTTGGTGGAAGTGATGCTGGATTATTAAGGTGTATGTACGGAACCGTGCCGCCAAGGTTACGCTTAGGCTGAAGGAACTCATCATGCTGAAGGAGAATTGATACGGCCACAGTTCCATTCAGGAACTGTATAGACAAAAGAAGATCTCAGAAAATTTGCCTACACCGATTCGGGATAGGATCTTCAGTATTAGCTTCATTAAAAGGGGGGAATGGGAGGCGGATGCTGTATTTGAAGCAGGGCTGCGGAGTCGGCCGGAATCAAGGTTTTGAGGCCGGAGCCGAAGTCAGACTCCGTAGCCCTGGTTTGAAGAGGATGAACCATCCGCCTAAACAAATGGCTCCAAGGTAGAATCAGTGTTAGGTTAAGGGGTATATTCCGAGCCACTCCACATCGGTTTGTTAGTGAGACTGCCGGACGAGGGTACGGCCTTTCAGGCAGAGTTCAATGCCATTACAATAACCGCCTTAGAAACACAAACTTTATTTGAATAGAATGGCTGCGCTCAAGGTCTTGCATTTGAGGAGAGTATGGTCAAAATGCGTGGTGGAGTGGTCTGAATTCGCGAATAACACAGTAGTGTTAGGGGAAATGCGTAGGCGAAGAATATGCTGTAAATGGCTCCCAACTGTGAACGAACAACTCGACGGTTTTGCTTACGAGTCATTTGCCGAACTACTGAGCATAGTAGAGGGGATGGCCAGAGCGAGGTAGATAGCGAGGTGGAAATCCGTACATGAATGCTAAACTGCCACAACATTCTCGCCTACTGTCGACCGGAGGAGGGCAAAGGAACTGCTGGCTTTTGACAAGATGTCACTGAGCATTATTATGAGAGTTATAACTGGGTATTGTGTTACGGCTTTGCACATGGGAATCTCGCATCATAATTTCTGCGGAAGTTGCTTTAATAGCGATGAGACGATTGAACTCTTGCTTTTCTTATGTCCAGGTCTACAGGGCAACAGGTATTCATTCTTATAGAGGCGATTTATCTTCCATCTGAGTGATCAGATATATGTGTCTGATCACTTCTCCTCAGAAACGTGAATTAGAGGGAATGGTTTCTACATGGCACGCGTGTAGCATTCTTGATGTCACTGATGTCTTGGTTGACAAAAGCTTTTCTGATCATGAAGGAGTGGTCTCTCCGCTTAACTGAAGGAAGGCGCACAATCCCTTGTGGGTCAGGGAAGAAAATGGAAGCTGTTGAGGGCATTGATATGATGGTCAAGCCGATTGCGAACGCTCTGAAGGACTTGCTTAAGGCAGCATATTCTGAAACCAAACCAAGGGGCAAACAACGACCTCAATGGTGGACCCCAGAACTGGTTGGTCTAAGGAAGGGTTGATGAAGACCCTTTAATTCGACGAAAGCCGCAAGGACACCATCGCCCTGAGTCATCTATAAAGCCGATTTAAGAAAAGTCCCCTATAAAGCCAATTTAAGAAAATACAAGGGATATAAAAAGTCCCAAACGAAAACCTGGATGGAATAATTCAGCTCCGTGCAAGAAACATTCGAGATATCTAGGCTACAGAAGACCCTATCCTGCACACCCTTTAGGATAAGGTACATTCAAAATTCAGACAACAATATCTAGCGAGGAAACACTTGAACTACTCGTGGATATATGTGTTCCTGACCCGCTTCACTGCCCCCCTTTTAGCACCTCTTTGGCAGGAGGTTGAAAGGAAATCGGTTAACCAGTGCGAGGATTATGAGTTCAATTCCATCTGCATTTATAATGTTACAATGCAATCAAATGACCGATGGTAAAAATACCAACTCCGAAAACAGTGTGGCCAGATTGGAAAACACAATTATAACGCCTTATTTTCCGTTTCCTGTGGTTTAATTTTTAAAACGCATTTGTTTTGATTTTTTTTAAATCGACAATAACAAAAAATGACATGGTCATTCAAATGGTATTTTCCCCCCATAATTATGAGAAAAATAAAAATAACTTGTATTCTTACGTATAAGGCAAGAGCCCGTTATAATACCCAGTGCTAAGCTCAGTGCAACCAAATCGGAAACATTAATGCCGCATATTTGGTTTGGTGTGATGGTGTTTCATTCATTATTCCTTTTCGTATCTTATTTTAATGTCTTTTGACCATTTAGCCTTAACGGTTTAAGCACGTTCTATTGCCATATGTTATGTTAGGATGACTTTGGTTCACGTAACCGCCAATGGCAAATAACAACGAGAAAACGTAGGACGCCATTTGGGTAGGATGACTACAGCCCAATTCGTAACCATACAAAAATGTGATATACTCACCGCACAGAGAGATATGAACAAGGCGTTCGGCATAACGAACAATGGGGAAAATATTGCTGCTCATTGCCATTTGTTTGGTGTGGTATGATAGTTATGGTGGGTTGGTGTGGGAGCATAAATCGTTGTGGTGTTATAGCCCAACATTCAACAGTTCCAAACTCTTACAACCCAAGAAAGTGTTTTACAGTGACGAAAGTACTGGTTTGCATATGATCTTAGGGTAAGAGTTTAAGGCCTTGTTATTTTAGGCCCGTAGTGTGGTGCAAGGTGAACCCAAGGACAATAAAAAAAACAAGTTTAAATAAAATTTTCGCTAAAGTCAAAACTTTAATAAAACATTCTCTACAGGTCAATTTTCATGAAATTTTCCTTAAAGTCTTGATTTTTATAATGATTTGAAATTGAACAAGTAAGAGCGTGCTAAGTTCGGCCGGGCCGAATCTTATATACCCTCCACCATGGATCGCAGTTGTCGAGTTCTTTGCGCTGTATCTCTTTTTAGGCAAACAAAGAATTATGAATAAGGACTGTTGTGCTGTTTGAGCTAAAATGTTGAAGTGATACCAAAACACCACATGCAAAATTACAGCCAAATGGGATGAGAATTGCGCCTTCTAATAGCTCAAGAAGTCAAGACCCAAGATCGGTTTATATGGCAGCTATATCAGGTTATTAACCGATTTCAACCATACTTAGCACAGTTGTTGAGAGTGATATCAAAACACTACGTGCAAAAATTTAGCCAAATCGGATGAGAATTGCGCCCTCTAGCGGCTTAAAAAGTCAAGATACAAGATCGGCACCTATACCAGGTTATCAACCGATTTGAACCATACTTCGCACAAATGTTGGAAGTGATACCAAAACACCACGTGCAAAATTACAGCCAAATCGGATATGAATTGCGCCTTCGAAAAGCTCAAGAAGTCAAGACCCAAGATCGGTTTATATGGGAACTAGGTCAAAACTTGGACCGATTTGGTCCATTTACAATCCCAACCGACCTACACATACAAGAAGTATTTGTGCAAAATTTCAAGTCGCTAGCTTTACTCCTTCAAAAGTTAGCGTGCTTTCGACAGACAGACGGGCGGACGAACGGACGGACATGGCTAGTTCGACTTAAAATATCACTACAAAGAATATATATACTTTATGGTTAAGACCCCACCCCATGCATATTTCGAGTTGTTACAAACAGAATGACGAAATTGGTATACCCCCATCCTATGGTGGAGGGTATAAAAATTGCAATGAAATTTTTATGCTTCTATGGGTGATTTTTTCATCGGTGAATTTATGGACGAGTAGAAGATAGCGTGGGCGTTTCGCACCTTCCAACTACTTATATCAGCCCGACTGGATGGAATCATCCCGGCTCTACTACATGAGTAGCTTGGAATTACCCTGCCATAGTTAGAATGGTTTTTAGGGTAAAGGGGCTTTTGGCATCGTGGACATAGGACCGATGGTTGTCGCCCTGCACCTGCATATGTCTCAATATGCTATGCTGCCTCATAGGATTAAAAATGCATTTTGCTGTGATGAGTCTAGAAGGTCCTCTGGGTGGCTGCCTAGCCCTTCCCAGAATAATTTTCGCCCCATGAAAATGGACTTTTTACTCTTATGAGTGTGGCCAGAATGCAAATGAGACGACGAACGCTGTTTGGAGGAGTGTTCTCGCCTATTCGCCGGTTCCTCGTGATAAACGGTACGAAATTGAGCGATGGTATCCGCCCTGCGCCTACATGTTTCTCAATATGCTATGCGGTAGAATTATAAATGTATTTCTGGGAGTTAGTGCGTGATGAACGTAGAAAGGCCTCTGGGTGGCTGCTTAGCTCTTTCAAGAATAAGTTTAACCCCTTGAAAATGGACTAGTTACTCTAATGTATGTGGCCAGAATGACAAGAGGAACGCCCTTAAGAGGAGTGTTCTCGCCTATTCTCCGGTACCTTGTGATAAACGGCACGAATTTAAGCACATATGCGATGTCGTGCTGCTGATTCGAGGCAAGTTTCTGTTGACGATCAGCAAGATAATTCAGTGGTCACTGAGGAGATCGTCGTGAGAGGCTACCAGGAATGGATGGAAGAAACACCCGAATGGAGATGCAGCGGGTGCATTTTACTCTATTATGCAAGACACCACATATGTCTTAGTATCCGCCGAGGCCAAAAGTTTTTATCTCTTCGATCTGTACCCTCTCGTGCCACTTCGATCTGGGTAGATTAACTGCCGACTCCACTGATTGACGACTTTGATGATAGAACAATAAATACCAGACATCCTGGATACAGTCCCCAGAGTGATTCTTCGGTAGTCTTTCCCGCTTCCATCTGGGTAGATTATCTGGAGCCGTCACTGATTGCTTCACAATTGATCACTGTACCCTCTCGTACCACTTTGATGATAGGACAAAAGACTTCAATCTTCCTGGATTCAGTCCTCTTAACTATTCCAATGCCTGAAAGAAAAAGAGTACAGTACATTGGCCCGACAAATAATAACTACATATCTTCCGTGGCGTCAGTTCTACGACACCAGCGCCAGATATCATCATTCCTTATGCCAATGCGAGACATATGTGAACTTAGCTTATTGTGTCTTGTTGGAATTCCTATGACTGTTCCTCCCTTCCATCGATAAAAGCTCATCTATATTACGGCTGGAGCGTTCGTCCCATAATTGTTTCGTATGCTCACAACCTACTGTTGCATTCCATCTGCTAAAACACGTTTCCTTATAACGCAGCCATAGCCTGTAATATATATGTGAGAGAGCAGGTTCATATCCGATACCGATATCGTGTGTAGATTCGCAACCTCTCTCGCAAGAAAATCCGCCTTCTGGTTACCTATCACATCCTTGTGACCAGGGACTCAATACAGGATCACCATGTAGTGTTTATGTCGTTCCTCTAAAGAGAGAGACGACATTGATACAGCTATTCAGATCCTATGCTCACATCCATTAGAGCCTTAAGCGCTGCCCTGGCAATCGCAAAACCTCCGCCTAAAGGCCACTGTTAGAAATGTAAAAATTCTAAAAAGAGTCTTTAAACCCTTAATAAAAAAAAAACTCCTCTTTAAAAAACAAAAATAATAATGGCCGAATTTTTTTAACAAGTAATTTCTAAAATACTCATTTCGGGGAAAAATGACTTCAAAATCGATTTTTTTTTGTAAATTTGTTGTGGAGGCAACAAATATAGTTTGGTACAAAAAAAAATTTTTTGTGGAGGCTACAAATATAGTTTGGTACAAAAAAAAAATCACTTTTTTACCTATTTTGACATAACTGAATTATCGTATGTTGACGAATGCTGCAGCAAAGTCATTGTAAATGTTGTCAACAATCCAAATCATGCATCAAATTGTAAATCGAACCATAAATGCCTGCGTAAATCGCAAAATGCGAAGTCAACCTCAGCCAAAATTTCAACAACAACAAAAATGAAAAGCCGAATATTCCCGAATGCAGTGAAGATATTTTGTACTTCAAGCAGATTTTCGAGCACGATCCAGCAAAAAATTTTGGAAATCGGACCACAAATCACGTTTTGGCAGCCCGAACAATTTCCCAAATGCCAAGGTGAACAACTTTAGGGACTTGGCAAGAGGCGCCCGGTCAATCTATGGCCTTGAAATTATGTACAAAAAATCTCGATACCACCTCATCTCTAATCATTTCATAGTTATCTCTATCCGTTCTCAAATGGCATATTTTTTGATAGTTTTTTTTTTTTATTTTATTCCACTGTGCAATTTGGATGCGGACTATACAGCCTGAAGTGGAAACTGTGCTGAAATGGTTTTGCTTAAGCTGAGGGAGCACGGCATGCGGAAGGCAGGCGGGGGACAGGGCCCACAGTTCCATTCTGGATACTATAGATGCGGAGGAAGGTCTTAGACTGTGAAATGTCTCAGACTACCTGATAACGAGACCTATTCCAGATGAGATCTTCAGAATTCACTTTACGGGTTGGGAGGTAAATGCTGTGTTTGAGAAAAATGAGACCTCGGTCTTCACTGATGGCTTAAAGATAGAGCTATGGATGGGATTATATGACTTCTCAGATGCATTCCATATTGCATTCTAGCAGCTGTAGGAGTTTGCGAGTTTTCGGGTTAAGGTATATGCCATTTCGGTAGCTGCAAGTAAAATCCTGGGCAGGGATATTTCTGCCCTCGAAACTCAAGGTTTAAGTGGACATTTTCATGGCACTCAAGGCTTTGATTTTGAGTGCAGTGAGGTCGAGGAGTGCGGCGGATTCGAATACTTGAAAAAACTCCAGGCCCATGACATGGGTTACGGAACACGGTTTGGTCGTTTACGCCAGAAAATTATTTGCCGGCTTTTAATACGTGCCAATTCTTCAGAAACTGAACATAGAAGAGGAGATGGCTAGCTCAGTGTTGGTGGCTAGGTAGGATCTGCCCCCGGATGCCTATACTCTTTGGCCTACCGTCTGTCAGAGGTGTTGCTAGGAGAAGTTATCTTGAAAAGGAGGAAATGATTGTGAACTTGCTTTGTTCATGTCCGGGTCTAGAGTATTCTTGCACATTGATGTGGGAGTGACGGATAGTCGCTTACTTCCTACTCTCAATTATCATTTCTTCACCAACTTTTCTCCTTTCTAGATCTCATCAGGCGAACCACAATTTTTTACTATTTTAACTACCCTTTTTACCGCCGGGTTACCACAAAAAGTGACACAGGCCTAACCTAAATTTTCATGAACATTTTACTAAAAAAAAATTTAATGACATTTTCTGAAAGGGGCATATTCTGGCAATAAAGTTGTCTCAAAAATGTCTTCAAAGGAAAAATGCAATGAAAGTTTTTCTAAAATTAAAGTTTGAAATATATTTTTTAACTTTGCATTCTCTCTATCCTATGGTGGAAGGTAAAGAATTCCAATCCAAATGAACTTAAAATGCTGGTATCTCCCTAATAAGCCTCGTTTACTCGATGGAACTCCAGTCTGACCAGTATGACGAATGCTTAAGAACATTGCACATTCTACTTACTTATCTATGTTTGTATTGCTTTGGTGTCAAACTGGCCCATGAAATTACATTGTGAGATTTGTGTGAGATTTTTTTAGAATTTCATACAAAAAACTTAAAATGCTTATGTCTCCTTAATAACGTTGCAAGTTTGATAGTAATCCGTTGCCTCTAGTTCTACTGAAGAACCTAGTTAAGCTCCTGAAGGATGGCTTGCAACTTCTACACGACTTGGTCTTCACGACAATGACAGGCTCCTAACCCAAACTTGTACGCAATTTTTTCTCAAAGGACAAACTTTTAATAGAGTTTAATGACGTGGGACTTTCTCTGGCTAAGCTTTTCTGTAATAGGAAGAAACCTTGACATTTTCATAACCTCTCCCATTCCCATTGTGGTCGGTATAAAATTCCGTTAAAACAATTGAATGCTTGTATCTCCTTAATGAGGGCCTTTATTGAAGGCGAAATTTTCTCTAAAATAATGAAATAAAACTGTTTCCGAAGATAACACTTTCTCGAAGTTGGATTCCTCCTTTATTTTGCTAAAAAAATTAAAAAATGCTTGTATCTCCTTAGGTTAGGTTGAAAAGAGGGTGCATATATTAATCTGCCCCATGCTGTTATAGACATACAACTAAGCCAGTAATCGGCTTGTTGTGCGCTTTCAAAACAAAAAAGTAACCTCGAAAAAGAAAATCTATGTTAGGAATTCCGTGTTACTTACAAAACCCTTAAGTGTTTTTCATGTCACGCCCCTAAGTTGGTTCATGTCTGGTATTGTGTACCCACCTGAGTGCCGGTATCTGTTAGACGCGAAAGCCGGGCAATGACAAAGAAAAATTTCAAACGTCTCATCAACTTTCCCGCATGCCCTACACATGCTATCACTTGCCGCACCGATTTTACATAAGTGAGCTCGTATTCCTATGTGTCCCATTATGATACCAATAGCTATACCGACCTCCTTCTTACTTTCTTTCAGTAATAGTCTGCGTTAGCACGACAACACCTCACGCATTCCGTGATCGCCCGGATCTCCGCCTGTAAGACCGTATTATGGTCAGGCAGTCTAAAACAGATCTTAGTCCCTGGGTTCTCAATGTAGACCACTAGGTCCACTCTATCCTCTAGCTTTGATCCATCCGTGTAACATGATCTTCCAGATGCCAATACTAAGGTTCCGTCAATCCAAGAGTGAGCCGTTTGCAGCAGTGCCTCGCACTCGACCTCAAGTGTCGTCTCAGGTATCCGATCGGAAACCTCTTCCCTTCCTTCCAGGTTTCCTATCGTCGCCTCGATTATACCGCGATTGGATGAGCTACTCCCATTCTCAATCCATTCTCTCATCGCCTTACGTCTCATAGCCGCAGTGGCTGCCTTAAATATAATCTTTATGTCAATGGGTCGTATATCTAGAATAGTCTCCAGTGTCCTAGTGGGCGTGATCCTCATCGCTCCGCCCATGCCAAGACACCATGTTCTCTGAACCTGTTGTATGGTCCTTATGTTTCACTTTTTCTCCATAGCAGTCCACCAAACTATTGAGGCGTAAGTAAGTATTGGTCTAATTACGCTCTTGTAGAGCCAGTGGACTATCCTCGGATTCAGGCCCTTAGTGATTATCTTAATTGATGGTAAACCGTTACCACGAAATCTGCTGATCTGGCGGATGCCAAAGAAACTCGTTAAGTTCAGGAAGGCGGGCTGCGTCTGGCCTCTTCTGATGCGAAACATTTCTTAATCCTAGAACTGCGATCTGGTTTGTATGACGAATGGCTAAGAATTTTGTGTTCGAGCTTCTGGAAGGTAGATTTAACGACAATTACGAATTGATGCCTGGTGTTGTTGTGAATAAGATTCAATTAGCCCCTTCTATTGGGTCTTTGTTGCTCAAGTGCCTCATTTACCACATGCAAACGGTCAAGGTGGAGGTCCTTCTCAACTGCGACTAACTAGACTCACTCAAGGCAGATCATTGTCGCCGTTGAATGTAGATGCAGCTTGATCCTGTCACAATAGGGGTAAAACTTCCCCTACTTATAGCCAGGAGTATCTTGATTTTGAGCAGGAATCGGAACTTTTTTTCTTTGGGATTAGCTTTAAATCTCTTTGTTGGTAGGAAACAGTTTTTTTTCGGTTGTTGTATTACACCTTCCTTCCCATGGTAGCCGGTTTTATGTACAGTTTGAGTTTCCATCGGCCAGTGCTTGTTGCCTCAGTGTGCGTGTTTTGTTCCATCTTTTCGGTCGGTACTCTTTCTGTTTGGCACTTGACCTCCTTCAAACTTGACCGAAGTTGGCCCTCATCGAATATGGATAATCTACTGCAGCGAAGAGTGTCCTCGAACTCCGATAGATCCATAGGTAGATATTATCCCCATGTAAATTGATCACCCGAATTGACTCTTGAGCCCGTAGAAGGTTACATTTTTGCGCGATTTAGATGAAATGTAGTACTTGAAGTATACCCTCCAACAGCCAAACTAAACACAGTTCAGATATCTTCATAAATATATAAAGCCCCCATAATACGATCTCCCGATTTGGCTTACCTGATAGGGCCAAAATTTATTTTGTACCGCCCAGATACATCCATTAGTACTAGGTATCCAAAAAAAAAAAACGATATATGTATGAACGGAGCTAATATCCTTATTAAATCATTATTTTAACCATTTTTTTGAAATCGCCATTTTTCTGCATCAAAACTTTTTCTTCTTTAGATCAGAAGTGGCGCTGTCCAAAAAAATCTTGTGTAAATAACTTCTCGCAGGCCTTTTTTTAGATCCGCCTTGCCAAGTGTTTTCCATAAAATTTAGCACATTCATTAGTAAGGGTTTGTCTCGTTCGACTACGACGAATGACTACGAACAATATGGGAAAAATCATACTCGTACTCAAACAACTTGCATTACACAATCACTCACGAGGCATAAACACGCACACACATACATACACTGACACACAGAGTCATGCTCTTACTTCACTCGTCGTCGTCAACATCGTTAGCTGAAAAGTAACGAAACACGTGTAGACGTTTGGATACGTGACAAATGTTCCAAACTTGTTTTTTTTTTCCTCTCTTCTCCTTTGTTTTTGCGGGTTGACGGTGGCACAGCGCGCACCACTTGAAAAAAGCACGTTTCACATTTTAATTCGTTCTGCCGTCATGTGTTCCTGAGCGAGTGTTTGTTTGTTCGTTTGAGTGTTGTTCGCCTATGTTGCCTTGCCCCACTTCATAAATTTTCGTGCTGTTGTTTTTGTTGTTTTCTAAGCCCCATTGTTATTGTTGGATTATTGGAATTACACTTTTTACTTTGGAATTTAAAAATAAATGCAGCTAGTTGAACACGGGACTGAATCGAATGGAGCATGTCGGCTTGTCATGCATAAGCACATGCAAATATGCAAAGGAGAATGATGTTGAAGAGGGTTAGGGGAGTGGAAAATAAAGCGTGACTTTAAAACTCATGGAGGATGAGAGTGATTGCTGAAAAAAGGAATAGAATTCCTTAAAAATATGGCAGTTTTTATTTTATTTCTCAACGATTTATCAACGTTCTATTGGTTCCTATGCGCCTTCGTATACTCTCATATTAGGGCTCCAAATAATTCAGAATCACTTTTTTCTACCTTGTCTCCAGTAATTCCTCGTTGGATGAGAGGCTATACAAAACACAGGTCCTTTCCCTGTTGTTTTATGGTTCCGAAGCATGGGTACTTACGAGTAAGTGCTTGGAGTGTTTGAGAGAAAGATTCTTCATAAAATGAAGGTGACCAATATGCGTTGATGGAGAATATCAGCGCCATATGAACTACGAGCTAGGTCATGTTGTTGGAATGAATAAAGAGCCCATCTAAAGGTCATTTGTAAATGGAGCAGATGAAAAAATATAGAAATTTCAAGTGAAGACAGACAACTCGAAACTAGGTGTAAAAAATTTGAAGGAGCACAGAAGATCGATCCGCTTGGAAATCTTAGTCGGATAGTAAAAAACATTCTGTTATACACAATTAAATATCACAGAAAAAATATAGACCTATTTTTGACTGATTAATGATGTCAAAAAAACAAACAATTGGATAGGCAAGTACGTGTTTTGCTGGTGCTCTCGTCAACACAGTTTTTTACCGAAAAATACACCCCAGAAACATCACGGACCTGGCCTAATCCTTGAATTTTTTATGTTACTACACGTATTGATCGAGTTGTCCTGTTACCACGCAGCCCGTGTGATTAAACATCAATTTAATTTTATGGTAATTTAATTTATTTCATAACAAAACACTATTATTTTGCACTCAAACTGTGAGAGTGGGACGTATAACTTCACGAAAACTACAACTATAAACATCATCAGCTGATCCCCTCCAACGAATATACTGGGAAATAGTGGGAACAGATCATCGGTTAGTTCAACTACGTAAAACCGTAACGTAACAACGTATGAACGCAAAAAACGTCGAATTCATCACAATGGATCACACAACATCACCATCACCATCAACCTCTGCTAAGCCTAGGGATTCACTTATTTTAGCCCCAAAACGCCTGAGGGAGCTGCATGACCCTCTAAGTGAAAACCTTTCTAAAACCCCGAAGCTGGCAAGCTATGAGTCACCAACTCGAATTATAAATATTATTCAAAAAAGGTTTGACAAACAGCACGAAGAAATACAATTTTTGATGGAAAAAATGGAGCAACGTATTCTAAATGAAATGAATAATCGGTTAAGTTACGTTAAACATGACATTATTCAAGAGGTAAAAAACGAGTTAAAAAATGAATTCAAATCAGTCATTGATAAACTGACTACAAAAATCTCTAGTTTTGAAGAGCGAATAGAGAAACTTGAATTGGCAAGTATCGAGAATGCTAACTTAAAATCGGCTGTCAACGATTTAAACTTGCGCCTCTTACAACAAGAGAATTTGATTGTAGCCAACGATGTGCGTATTAATGGTATACCAGAGTATGAAAACGAAAATCTGCCAGTTATTTTTGACAATATATGCAAGTATCTCAATATATCCAATATACACCTTATTTCAATATATCGCGTAAGAAATATAAAGAATATACGTGGCATAAAAGATGGAGCCATTGTAGCTAAATTACAAACGCCATATGAAAAAAACTTTCTACTTAAAGTAGTCGCTGAGTATAAGCGGAATATAAAAGGACATTTGAAACTTCAACAAATTGGTATTGATGGAGATGTGCCTTTCTACATCAATGAAAACCTCACGCCTTTCAATCATAAAATCTTTTCATCGGCATTAAAAATCAAAAAGGAGAATAGAATTAAGGCAGTTTATACATTACGTGGAATAGTTTATATAAAAATACATGATTCAGATGAACCTTTATGCATTAGAACTTTTGAGGAACTAAATAGACTTTTTCGCTAATTCAGGCTTTGATCAATATTGTTTTATATTTGTGTTTAATTTAAAAGATACATACATTTCCTATTATTTAAACAATGCAACACTATGTTTATTGACAATTTGTGCATTATATATTTTATTTCATACGCGCTTTGTCACTTCTAATGCTGACCATTTCCTCATTAAATATTTTTTCAGTCTAGGTGAGATGATCGTTAATTATGCATTCAATGATGAGTGCTAATAGTAATAACAGGAGTTCCAGAGATAATTTGCATGCCATGATTAGAGTTTTGGCTAAAATGAAAAATGGTATGAATATAATACATTTGAATGCCCAGAGCCTACTAAAGAAGATTGATGAATTTCGCTTTATTTTTGTCGGATCCAATGTTGATTTTATATGCGTGACCGAGACATGGTTCAGAAGCGACATGCCTGACGAATTGGCTAAGCTTGATGGTTACTATTTATACCGGGTTGATAGACAAGGACATGCAGGGGGTGTGGCCATATATGTTAGGAATGGTATTGCTTCTAGGATACGACTTGTTTCAGACCCGCAGGATAATATGGAATATATATTTATTTCAGTCGGAAGAGACAATAAAACGCTTTTGATCGGTAATGTCTATAGGCCGAATAAATTGGTTCGCACGGATGAACTGATGGAGAAAATACATGAGGTTTCTATGTCGTTCAATGAAATTATCATCACAGGTGATTTCAACTCGAATTTGCTTTTAGATAATAACTTGATTAGTGACTTTAATACATATGGCTTACATTCTGTTAATTCGGATACTCCAACTCATTATACAAATACATCTGAGACTCTATTGGATCTTTTTCTTGTTGGGTCAGTGGATAAGGTGCTGCTTTATGACCAACTTTCTGCTAGTTGTTTCTCCAGGCATGACATTATTTTCTTAAATTATAATTTTACTATGGAATACGAGGATAAAACTATTTGGTATAGAGACTTTAGACATGTAGACAACGAGAACTTACTGACGGATCTGCTCTCAGTGGAATGGAGTGCGATATACCACTACGTGGATGTGAACGAGAAAGTAAGATTTCTTGAAGAGAATGTGATCCGCCTCTACGAGAGATACGTGCCTTTGAAACGTAGGGTTGTCAAATCAAGGCAGCAGCCCTGGATAACCGGACGAGTGACTGAATTGATTTCTAAAAGAAATCGGGCTTACAGTAGGTGGAAGAGGTTCAGGACTGAAAGACTCCATGACGAATATAGAACACTCAGGAATCAGGTTGTAAAGGAGATCCGGGAGAACAAGATGTCGTTCTATGGTGAAAGGTACAACTCTGCTGTCACTTGCAGGCAAAAATGGGGCGTGATCAGAGACATTGGTATCGGAATTGGAAAGAAGACTGGCGAAGATGCGAATCTTTCCAAACCCGAACTCGATGATATGAACCGGCAATTTTTGGCCATTAATGTACCGTTTGCGCAAGGTAATGTTTACTTGGGCGGATTGCAGACTGACGTGAATGGCATTGACGAGCAATTCAGATTTCGACTTGTTGATCAATGTGACGTTCTGGAGTCAATTTTGAGGATAAAATCCAATGCCACAGGTGTCGATGGTATTGACCCTAGCTTTCTGAAACCAATATTACCGAATCTTTTACCATTTATTACACATATATTTAACTATATACTTCTGTCATCGATCTTTCCCAGTGGCTGGAAGAGGGCAAAGGTTATTCCGGTACCTAAGTCCAATAATGATTTTAGACCAATTGCGATCTTGCCATTCTTGTCTAAGGCATTTGAGAATATTGTGTATGATCAGATAAATACATTTTTAAACAGGAATTTCCTTTTATCAGATAGGCAATCTGGGTTTCGTAAACGCCGTAGTTGTACGACTGCACTTATTGATGTAGTCGAAAATATTAGACGCAATATTAATGATAACCACGTAAGCTTTCTTGTCCTATTAGACCACTCTAAGGCATTCGATTCCGTGGATCACACGATATTGGCATCTAAACTTACAACCTTGTTTAATTTTGACGACACAGCAGTTCGGTTTATTGCATCATATCTGGACAGGCGCACACAGGCTGTTTACTCTAACGGTATGATGTCTGATTTCTTGGAGCTTACTCGTGGTATTCCTCAGGGTTCTGTGCTGGGACCACTATTATTTTCATTATATGTCAATGATATTGCAAGCATACCTGATGGATATGACATGCACATATACGCTGATGATGTGCAATTGTGTTTCTCTTGCAGGACGAGTGATACAAGGTCATATGTGGCGTGGATTAATTTGCAGTTAATTGCCATCAGTGATTGGGCAACCAAGAATGGCTTGAAGTTGAATCCTGATAAGACGAAGTGCATTGTTATCTCGAGAAAGTCTATAGATACATTGTCTTTGCCTAGGCTTGCCTTAGGTGACAAGACCATAGAGTATGTGCAGACTGCAAGGAATTTAGGGGTATTATTTGACAATACTCTGTCCTGGAATAGGCATATTGAGTTGGCTATAGGACAGATTTATGGTATGTTACGGACTCTTTGGTCTATTCACCAATATATTCCATTCAGTGTGCGTCACGCAATTGCTCATGCCTATTTACTACCTAAACTTTTGTATTGTTGTGAGATATACGCAGAATGTGACTACGTCCATAAGCGTAAATTAAAAGTAGTTTCGAATGACATTACACGATTTGTTTATAGTATCAGACGTGCGGATAGTATATCATCGGCTTCTAGACAGTTTTATGGGATGGAATTTGAAAATTTTTTGAAATTTCGTGCACTGACTTTCATGCATCGCTTAATTTATACACATGAACCCAAATATCTTTACGACCGGTTGGAAATCTCACGATCTTCTCGAACCAATTGCATGGTTCCACTGCAAAGTAACTACTTGGTATGTGACAGACAATTTTTTGTTTACACCATTCGTCTCTGGAACGCCCTCCCAATCAATTTAAGAAATAGTCCTAATGAAAAGAACTTTAAACTTAAGCTAAAACATCATCTCACTTAGGAAGTAATTTAATTTTGACCCTTTAAATATTAGCTCACATTTATTAATATATACATCAAATTACACTAATAATTATTTATCTTCTGTATAATTCTTTAATCATTAATTTCTTTGTTTATACTTAAATACCTATGTAATAGTATTATTTTTGTGAAACTATTAGTTATTGACATATATCGGATAGTACTGTAATTTATAAGTAATGCTTGTTGTACTATCATTACATTTTTATCAAATAAATAAATAAATAAATAAATAAATATGATTCACGGGAAAATCACAAAAAACTGACATGACTGACTTCGAGAGTGTTTCGTGAGTGTCTTGTAAGTGCTTCGTGCGTTGCGATTGTCTCGTGAGTCGAGAGTGTTTTCTGAGTTTTCCCTAATCGTGCGTGAGTAAAATCATTGTTGTTGTTGTAGCAGCTTGTTGTACGCCGAGGTGGCAGCCCTTGCCGATGAAGGATTACATCAGGCTAATCCGGTACGTACAACCGTCTGCCATGGGATTGAACATCATTGTCTCGTTAGTGTGCGTGAAACGAGTCGACATAAAAAAGTCGCGTGTGAGTAAATTTTTTTTTTTTTTTGTGAGCGTGAGTGAAAAGTCACTCATACGCACAACTCTAGTGTATAGTCCTGTTTTAAATTGAAGTCTACCACAATGCCCCTTATAAAGTTTGATTATACTGGTCTGTATTCAAAGCACCGACATAAGTTTAAGACGCCAGTAGCTGCCAAACATTTTGCGACGCATTTAAAATGCAACTATTGCCTTATATGGCTTTCAATGTTACGTCTCTATGTTTACAATCTAGGATTACACACATATTTCGCATGATCCGAAAGGCATATTTGTTGACCCCGTAGCCGTGGTAGATTAAAGCTTGTACATTTGGTTTTTGCGGTGAACGGCAAACCTATGCAGTGACCTCAGAGTTCCGTTCATGATGTCACTTCGCACGAACTGAAACAGACCAGTCTGACAAGCATTTCGTGGATAACAAGTAGCCATAGCAATAATGAGATTAACCCCACCCTGTGGGCGACATCGATTAGCGTACTTTGAGAACATGTAGCTTTAATAAACGCTACTTCGTATTCTGCTCTGCAACATTGTATTTATCCAGTCCCTGAAGAACAATTCTACGCCATGTATTGACGTTGTTGAAGGCTCCTTCTATTAAAAGGACAGGCACAGTGGCGCAATTTGAGTTTCTTCGTGGCAAAAATCATATCTTTTGAACCAATTAAAAAACGGCATATGATAGAAAACTGTTTAGGGTTTGAAATGACTTTTTGACAAGGGTGCCACGCCTTGTAGGTGCTTAGTTATAGCTCATCAAAGTCGGAATTTGTGGAAAAATTGTAAATAAGTGGATTAAAAAAAGCAAAAGCGTGCTAAGTTCGGCCGGGCCGAATCTTGGGAACCCACCACCTTGGATTCTGCTAAAATATATCAGCTATATCTAGTTATAGACCGAATTGGACCGTACTTAGCGCAGTCGTTGGTAGTCATAACAGAACACTATATGCAAAATTTCAGCCAAATCGGATAAAAATCGCGACTTGAAAGGGCTGAAGAAGTCAAATAGGGAAATCGATTTATATGGAAGCTATGTCAGGTTCTTGACCGATTTGGACCGTACTTGGCACAGTTGTTGGAAGTAAAAACAGAACACTATGTGCAAAATTTCAGCCAAATTGGATACAAATTTTAGCTTCCATGGGCTCAAGAAGTCAAATCGGGAGATCGGTTTATATGGGAGCTATATCAGGTTCTTGACTGATTTGGACCGTATTTGACACAGTTGTTGGAGGGCATAACAGAACACTATGTGAAATATTTCAGCCAAATGGGACAAAAATTGTGGCTTCCATGGGCTCAAGAAGTAAAATCGGGAGATCGGTTTATATGGGAACTATATCCAAATGTGAACCGATATGACCCATTTGCAATCCCCAACGACCTACATCAATACAAAGTATCTGTGCAAAACTTCAAGCGGCTATCTCAACGCGATCGACCGCTATCGTGATTTCGACAGATGGACGGACGGACATGGCTAGTTCGAATCAGAATTTCGAGACGATCAAGAATATATATACTTTAAGGGGTCCTAGATCAATATTTCGAGGTGTTACAATTTTTTTTAATTTGTATATAGTTCGGAAAAAGTTTTGTTTTTGTACTTTCGCGTCTTTCACTATTATCGAGTTTTTTTTTGCTTCGACAAACATTTTTTGCATGGTTGACTTTCCAAACAGGACAAATAATTTTGAATTGTTCAACTCCATGTTTTCAGTACTTGTGTCGCCAACTTTCACTCCTAAACTAAAATTTTGGGGTCAAATAATCTGGGGGAAGCCCCATCCCAAAACACAAATCCCCCCCGAACGGACATGTTTATCGATTCGGACAATATGGATATCAAATGAAAGATATTTAAGAGTAGAGTACAAACTTGACATTAAAATATCACCCTAAGTTCACCACACCCAAAAGGACACTTTTGGGTGGGGTTTTTGGGTGAGAGAGACCATCAGAAAATATTTTCAACTGTGGTTTTCCCCTCTTCGAAGATATTCCAAACGTTTTTTTTTGCTGGAGAAATGGATAGTAGTGGAGCATAAAATAGTTATAGATGAATAAAAAAATACTTTTTGAAAAATTTTATAACCGGCACGCCGATCAGTGCGACACCTCCTTGGAGAGTAGTTCTACATGGTGTAGTACCACACAAATGAAGCCAGCATTAGGAGGGGAAAACCGCAGTTGAAAATGTTTTCTGATGATCTCGCCAGGATTCGAACCCAAGCGTTCAGCGTCATAGGCGGACATGCTAACCTCTGCGCTACGGTGGCCTCGTTATAATAATCAGGGATGCCAACTTAGTACTTTTCGCATTAGATTTGGTACTTTTAAGGGTACCAAAATCCGAAATAGTACCACCTAGTGACAAACGAAAAAAAAACACTAAGTGGACGCATTTTGCATTTCTAGTTATTGCTTTTTTCACTTTTTGAAAATTTTAGTTTTTGCCCTTAACGGGGAGCATTTTACTGGCCAATAAGAGAAACTTCTCCCATATCAATGAGTTATATCCGCTTAAAGCTATAGGTCAATGATTAGGGACCACTTTTTGCCGAGTCCAAAAGTAGAAAAGTCTTAAATGGCTAATAACCTCACAAAAGTCGCCAGCATTAATAAGAGGAAAATTCCCACAGAAAAATTTTTATGAGGTTCAAACCGGGATTTGGACCTAGGTCTTCTGATGGTTTAACCAAATCCACATCTCGACGATCAAAGCGAAAACGACGCGACGCCTCATTATTTTTCGTCAATTCGTATATCCGTTGTGGTTTTCGTTGTTGTCTAAGTTATTCCTAGGGCAATCAGCGTTAGGATTGCCATGATTACAAAAATATTTATTAAAATTAAAGTTAGTGCTTTTTTACTCTTTTTTTACTCAAAATTTTACTCTTTTTTACCTTTTTACCTTTTTACATTTTTTTTTGCTTTTTGATGGCAAATTGTTGGCATCACTGATAACAATGGTTTCGACAACCCTACACGCTCAAAATTGGCCAACTGGATTTGTATTAAAATCGAGAACGGAGATCATTTCTGCAATGATTTACTAATTCGATTTTGATATGTAATCCAAATGGAAAGGGCGTTTGATATTCCATTAGTCAATTCAATTGGTTTTCGAGAAAACGCTGTTGCCAACATTCTCTCGAAAAACATTGTATACCACCCTAAGTAGTTTAAATTGTTGATTTGCGATTTGCTAACAAAAATCCTAAAATCCACACACTTTGTTGTCATTAATTTCATTCAGTTCATGCATTTCGCATAAACAATTCTCCGGGCGTAATAAAAAGCACAAAAAGAACAAGAAGAAGAAACAAAAACAACTGCGCAACAAATCCACACCTTCTTCTGTGAACTCATCAGAGTCACCTTGTTTAAATGTTGGCAACATGTGGGTGCGTGGGGGTGTTGGGTTGGTGAGAGCAGCAAGAGATGAGAGTACATTTGTGCTGTTTTAGGTGTGTATATTATACGCGTGGGTATGTGTGTTTACGTATTCGTTGTGTTATGCGCTCGGCTATTGAGCTAAACGAAAAATTCATTTGAACTGACGTAATTTCTCACGCGATTCCAGCGTGTCAGCGTTTTTCCTTACTTTGTGTATTAAATCTACAACTACAACAACAACTACAACATCATCATCATCATAATGCTCATCATCCACCACAAGTTTGCGAGTTTGCCCGTTTGAGTCTAGCTGGTTGGTTGACTGACTGACTGGTCTGGTCTGGTCTGGTTTCATTCACAAGTCACGTGTTGCTTTAAAAAGCAAAATTTTCGAATATCGTTGTTTTCAGCAGTGTCGCCAACAATCATCTCTGTAGTCTTGGATTGAATTGGAGAGCACATGCATGGCACATATGCTGCTTGCATGTATGTTTGTATGTGTGCAAGTATGGATTTAGCTTTGAGTGTTACCCGTCTAAACAAGCATCGCAGTTTTTTTTTTGTTTTGAAGTACCGGAGCTAATTGACAATAAATTTCATCAGGTATTACACAGCCATTAGCTGGGATGATTCATGATATTTTTTTTCCATCTTGTAAATGTGTGTCAGTTGTCTCATGAAAACCCAGTATGTATGTGTTTGAGTGTGTTTGTATATTTAAGAATAGTAACATAACTAGCCATTAATTCGAGGTTATCGAATTCTAAATTAAACTGGCTTTACCATACACCTAGGCCAACAAATTTCAATTCGCATATTGCCGGTTATGATGGGGCCAAAGTGAGGTATACAAAATAGCAGCCGGAAGATACAATTCGTTTCAGTGCTTATTGTAAAGCTGTTTTTTGGAGTTACATTTCTAGTTAATGCGAAGTTACTAGGCCACTACATGAAACCCCCAAAAGGCTTGCAAATCTATTAGAAACTGTGCACAAAATCTTGAAAATACCTACAATGAGGTGGTATTGTAATATAAGAGAACAAAACATGGACCCATAATGAAAATTTTCTGTAATAGGTTTTCTATCCACTGAGAACCGGAAGAGACAAATTACAGCTTATTTAATTGGTAATTTAGCGAAACAACCTTACAATATTTAAATTGGGCAGTGTCCTTTATTAGGCTCCTTTACAAAGATCTATGACAACCGTAGCACAGCATGTCTGCTTATGACATTGAACGCCTGGTTTCGAATCCTGGCAAGAACATAGGAAGCAATTTTTCCCGACATTTGTGGGTTACTATGACATGTTAAAACTTTTCCCCGGCGGGACGCCGTTCGGACTCGGCTACAGGATTGCCAGATAATTTTGAAAGATAATCAGCATTTTTCAAGAAATAAATAGGTATTTTGGGCACTTCAATGTAAAAATTCGGCAAAAAATGGGAACAACGTTTTAACAATAAAGCGCATAGTTTCAATAAAGACAAATGAGTAAAAAGGTCTAAAGATGGGTATGGTCTATATATGGATATATTTTACCCAGGTAAAAAATTCACCTTATGTTATCTCCAACTATGACCATATTTACCACGAATATTAAGGCGTCCAATGCAGACCAATCCTCCAAGATTTTTTTTAGTAAAATCAGATAAAAATGCTTCATTCATGAGATCAAGCAAGAGATAGTTCTAAATGGCAGATATATCGACATATGGTCCAAATTACTTCAGATTTGGAGTATATAGGGAGCTTTTACATGGTCAACAAAAAAAAGTTCGGTCGGGCCAAATCTAATATACGCTCCACCATGGACCGTATTTGTCAAGTTCAAATTGGAACATCGGTTTGGCAGCTATATCGGGTTATTGGTTCGGGTTTTTGGCAGCTATATCGGGTTATCATCCGATTTACACCATACTTGGAACAGTTGTTGGAAGTCATACCAAAACCACATCCAACCAAGTTGGATAATTACACCCTCGAGAAACCCAAGAAGTCTAATCTGGAGATCGGTATATATGTCGGCTATATCTGGTTATGAAGTAATACTTGTACTTTATGGACATGGTTTAAGTTCCGGTAAAATATATGTTTGCTTTGCTCATCCTAGTTTTCGATTGAGCTTGGGGCACTGACAAAACTGAAAGGAATGTGGAAAATTTTGGCGGAACCTAGTCTCCCATCTACCCTAGAAAAACTTGAAATGAAAATTTGCATTAGAAGGGGAAACCACTACGGACAATTGTTTTCTGATGTTCTCACCAGAATTCGAACCCAACGTCATAGGCAGACATGCTAACCTCTGCGCTACGGTGACCTTCACCCTAGAAATACTTGAAGCATTTTAGACTCCGGCTGACTATGAGTCCACAGACATACTTATGTTTTTTTATTTGTTTCTCTTTCGGGACGAGCTCAATGACATTTTCTTTGCAAATGGAATAGGAAAGCCAGAGATTGCAACACACACCAACCACTATGGGACGCGTTTCGTCTTTGGTTAGAAGACTTTTCAACCATATTAGGTGTGACGGCTTCAAGTTGGTATGGTATGTTGCATTGGTATCGTATTTACTGCGAAAATGCCTCAATGATACAAATACCACATTAACTATGCTCAACTAACCTGTCTATTAGTTGTCCTTTTTCCTAATGCATGTGTTTTTCGTGTTATGGAAGATTATTTTGTCTACAACAATCACACTACTCCCATGGTATGCACTTGATTCTGTGCATCTGTTGGAAGTTGTATTTATGGCTTTGAACACTAGACAACGACAACAGCTCTCGCTGTTGTTCCGTGTGCCCAGGTTCGAGTCCCGGCCAAGCTCTGCCAAACTTTTTCAATTTCAAGTTTTTGCCTGTTAGGGCGAAGATCAACAAGTTTTACAATTTTGGTTTGTTTCTCTTTCGAGACGAGCTCAATGATCGGAGATCTTCTTTGCAAATGGAGAAGGAATGCCAGAGATAGCAACACACACCAACCACTACGGGACACGTTTCGTCTTTGGTTAGACTCTTCTTATGTTTTGTTTCAGAACAGCTATTAGTCGCACACAGTAAGTCGCCTTAAGGTGAATTTCATGTAGCCTTTATCAATCCAGAACAATTCTTATATTCGGCCTTGTGCTTCTGTAGTACAGCCGGCAGTAAGAAAATTCTCACTATGGAATCTATACAGGAATATTTAGAACCGCTTTTAAATATTTCCAGGGGAAAGACTATGACAAAGTCTTTACTACGTCAGCAAAAGTACCTACCCGCAATCTTGAATGAAATTTTGGAAACCCTTTGTTTGGCTTTGATATAGCAAAACAGCTATGATTAACGAAAACGAAAATAAAAATCGAATCAGTCTTTTAGCAGATAACAATCACAATATCTTAACACCACATATCATATCATAAAATTTATGATAAGAAAACGTGAGGTTTTCTGTTGACATTCGCTGAGACGGCACACATGTGCATGTGTCCAGCGAGGTTTATTATTCACGGCTACATAATGATGTTATATGCTTTATCCATTAGCATATCTTAACTTAGAAATGACAAAAACATCCATTTCATTCATTTGCCGTAGAAACAATTCCATCGTTGTATTGAAATTTTCCATTAACGATTTTAAAAAATGCCACAGAAGACTCAAAGAAATTCGTTAGTTAAAACAAGCAAACATGTTGGTGGACTTAGAGTTTTTGTCTGTTGAAAAACAGTAATGCACAGTGGGATGATAAGTTTAGGTTGAAAAAGAGGGTAGGGAATTTAATGCAATAACTGGCCCATGCCAGTTGTTGGCTTGATGGTTGGCAGATTTAAAAAGAAGCTTTGGTGCAAGCCATTTCAGGAATTCTATGCTTGTCACATTTTCTTTAATCGTTTCTGCTATTCTATACCCTGAGTTGGTTCAAGTTCCGCATAACATTTACTCCCAAACGGTGGGACCTTTTCCTTGCAAAGCTGGGAAAAATGAGAATTTGACCACGAACATCCCATTAAGGAACAGGGGCAACCTTCTCACATATCAATGAGTACCGTCCGATTCAAGTTTAAGCTCAATAATAAGGGGCCTCCTTTTTATAGGGGAGTCCGAACGGCGTGCCGCAGTGTGACGTCGAAGCTGGGCATTGACATCAGAAATTCTCCGATTTCTCTCTCTACGTGTTATACATACAGTATCGGTTTTGTTTGAGGCCGAAAAAGAGGAAGTACAAAAAATTATGGAATCGGGATACTTGGAAAAGATGCTAGAAGGGCGTTCAATGCGGCCGCAAGTGGGAGAAGGGCTATATGGGAAGTCTAAATGGACAAAGGTGAGCAGCTGTCGAGTGTCAAGGACACCTCGAGATTAAAAAGTTTAATGTCTAAGGATTCCGTTGATATATCCTAAACGAAATTTTCGTTACCGATACTATTACGAAAATTTTGGCATTCAGGTACTTAGCTCAAATGAAATTTTCTTTGCGTCACCCTGTTACGCAAAGAAGATTTCATTTGAGCTGCGTACCTGAATGTGAAAATTTCGGTAATAGTATATAGGCATTGGTGAACTTTTTCTTGCAACTAGGAATGAAAATGTATGTTTAAATAGCTCCATGCAATATGAAATAAAGATACTTGCAAATAAAAACGCATAATTTCAGCATATATGTACTTTATTAACCAAAAGTGATTAACATTCGGCCAAAATTATAAATCGATGGTTGGTGCCATCTTGTATTCTACACAACTACTTTTCAGTGGCGACATAAATGTCTTGGCTACAACCGAAAATTTCGCAAGAGGTTGTTCAAGCTGTCGCAACTTGATCAGTTGCAGAAATTACCGGCCAGACGAGCTGTTAACAGCCGGTCAGGTTTGACAATATTAAGATGTCCGATTTTTGTTTGCATTCTCTTTTTTGTTATCTTCTTTCCCTCATATTCTCTGTTCATGTACGCACACGTATACACACATGCACACGCGTGTTGGCAAAACGTCGTTCAGCTCGATGACAAGATGGCGGGTTGCACTATATGATTTGTGGTTGTTGTGCAAATGAGACCACCTTTAATTGTTTCGCCATGGAACGAACCGATTGGCCAAATTTAAGTGGTTTTGGTTATTAAGGTACTGAGATTGAGAGCCCAGGGACTGAGATCTGTTTTAGACTGCCTTACCAAAATCAGGTCCTGCAGGGGAAGATTCGGGCGATCACGGAATGCGAGAGGTGGCGCGGTGGTAACGCGAAGTTGTCGAGTGTGAAAATATTTACGGACAGTAAACAGGCCATAAGGGCAATAACAACCAGGACGGTAAGGTCACGAACAGTGCAGTGTAAGAAGGAGATTAACGCGTTCTCTAAGGATGGCAAAATCCGCATCGTTTGGCCGTAACGGAGTAAGGTGGAATGAAAGGGCAGACGATTTGGCAGTGAAGGACAGAGGACTGCCGTCAATAAACTTGGTAACCCGAAGCCTTTCGGGTCGACGCAGTCCGAGTTAAAGGCGTGGGCGGCGAATGCGCATGCAAACTTGTGGAACAGCGAAACGGTCGGTAGGACGGCGAAAATCCTATGAGAGATACAGATCGTGCGAGGACGAGGCTTTTATTGAAAGGAAGTAAGAAGGAGGCCAGTATAGCTATTGGTATCATAAAGGGACACGCAGGACTTCGAGCTCACTTATGTAAAATCGGTGCGGAAAGTGATAGCCGTTGAAACATTTCCTTTGTCATTGCCCGGCTTTCGCGTCTAACAGATACCGGCACTTAAGTGGGGACACAATACCAGACATGAACCAACTTAGGGGAGTGGCATGAAAAACAATTGAGGATTTTGTAAGTAGCACGGAACTCCTAACTTAAATTTTATTTTTCGAGGTTACTTTTTAGTTTTATGACCCCACCCACTTTTCAACCTAATCTAAGGTAGTGAGATCTTGTTTTGGGCATTGGATATGTAATGTAGACAGATTTTAATCGTTTATTCTGTCGTCAAAGTTGTACGAGAGGGTACACGGCGTTTTCGACAGATAACTAGATATCCCATGTCTGGCAGCATCCTCATCCAACCTAACATAACCTAACTTTGGAGAATATGAAAAACCAACTTAATTTTTTTTGATAATTTTTCCTGTCAGCTGCATATTTCTCTCTTTTTATTATATTTTTATAATACTTTTTTTATTCACCTATTTGCTTTTTGTTTTTGGTTAGGTTTATATTTAATTTTTACATCATTCGATTTTTTTTTCATATTACTCTATTTTTGTTTCCTTTTCCTATTGGGTATATTTGCATCAAACCGTCTGATGCTTGGCTTTAGGTTCGTTCACACCGCACAACATATGATTGCTGGCCCCACATGAAAGCCCCCTTCGTCATCGTAATAAAGAACACCAACAACATATCAAACCATACAATCGAACAAGTAGCTCTGACGAGTGCAACAACAATATGAAAACCAAGAGATATACTTGTATGCATTGTTTGTTGCCGTCAGTCGGTCGTTTGGTCGTCAAGATTGTCGTTCGTTGTACGTCGTCGTCGTTTGTGTGTGTTTTTTGTTTGGGTTTCTGTTTCGTGTGTGTCTCGTGTTAATTTTAGATTTAATTCATTTCATTTCTGCGACTGGTGCAAACGGGTGAAGTTGTTTTTTGTAAGTGCGGAACAAGCGTCGATAACAACGACCGACAACGACGAAAAAGTGTACAACAAATGTTGTTTTTGCATTGTGTTTTTTGTTTTTTTTTTTGGGTTTTTGATTAAACAACAACAACCACATACATATTAGCTGCAAATCAAATTTCTATTAACATCGTGAAAACAAGAAGCCGAAGGCAGTGAAAAAGTATGCAAAATTTTTAATAGCAAATTGAAATATCTTGTGAGTGAGTGAGTGAGTGAGAAAGAAGAAAAGGAATAATCTATTGAATAAAGGAAAAGAATTAAAATTATATTATACACAAGAAAGAAAACGTACATATGTTGCCACCTTCTCCCCTTTCAACTCATGTGTCAATAAAACGTGTTTTAATGGTAGTATATTTAACCCCTTTCAAGTGTAACACGAACCGTCATCATCATCTGCCGAAACGTGTGTGAAACGTGAAAAATTCTCTACAAATTGCTTTGTCTCCGTTGACATATTGCAAATATCACGTTTTTGAAAATCTAAAACCAAAAGTTTTTCTCTAAAAAGTTCTTTGAAAAAAAAAAGTGCAAAGTACATGAAAGAAAAAACAAATCGTAGAGTTTAAAAACCGGGCGGTGCCTCATAAGCAAGCAAGCAAGAAAAAAAATAAAACATTAATAAATACAAAAAAAGAGCAACAGCTAAAAGATAACAAAAAAAAAGCAATAACAACACCAAAAGATACGTGTCGTGGTACGTTGAATATTAAATGCCAGCCATAGCCAAGGAACAAGCCACTCTACACCGCCACCGCTGCTCCCAGAGCCAATACCATCACCGATCGCCTGCCCGCCCGCTAGCCTGCCAGCCAGCCAGCGAGTCAGTCAGCAACAATAAAACGCATGGAAAATTCCAAAAGTGAAATATTTCTACAAGTAAACAAGTTTTTGTTGTGCTGGGCTCTGACTCTGGCTGAGTAAGACAAAAACAGAAACCTAAAGACTAAAAAAAAGAGCAACAACGGCCAGCCAGGCAAGTTATTCTCATAGATGAACGAACGAACGAATGAGTGAACCAACAAACGAACATTCACATAATAATAAAAAAACAGCAACAACAATACACTACAGCCAACATGTACACAGATACACACAAAGGCCTATGCATATCTACCATCGTCATCATCATGTGTTGAGAAGCAGGAGAGTCGTGGGGTCGGTCAGGTGGTTAGTGTTGGGTTGGGGTGTAGATTGGCCTGTCTTATTGGAATTATAACACGATCACGTTTTTGTTGAAGTGACAAAAAAACCGGTCAAAAATACCAAAATAAACAACCAAGTGTATTTGTTTTGTTTCGAAATTATGTGTGAATTTTTGTAAGACATGAAAAAAAGCCAAGCAACGAACGAACGAAGCAAAACATTGCCGTTACGAAGGAATGAATACATAGCGGCATAGACAGGGATCGCCGCCGTATTGGATTTTGATAAGAGTTTCACGACTTTAAGAAATATCTGGCAACACAATGCAAACACTCGCGCGCATACACACACACACACACACTCTCATGCATACTCACGGGAGAACAATCAAAAGCAATAGCAGCTCACTTCACAACAAAACGCATAGCGGCACAGTAACGAATTGTATCGTTAACATTGCCGTCGTTTTTTTGTAGTTTTGTTTTGGTCAAGTGTTGACTTGTTATTGTTATTGTTGTGTTTTGTTTTTCTCTTGTAGTATTGCGGATTGTTGTAACAGGCATGTGAGATTTTACATATGCCGATGCTGGGAGTTCTATGATGTAAAAAACACCAATAAAGTGAATGGAAAAAACGGAATTTGTGTTATTCAAACAAGCAAAAAATTCATAAGAAATTAAAAAAATAATTTTTGAGTTTCATTAAGGATCACTGAGAAGAAGAAGAGCAGAGAAAAAATAAATAAAATCATTTGGGAACCAAAGAATGAACTTAGAAAAATACCAGTGAAAAATATTTAGAGAAGGTTATAAACAAAAAATATCAAGGAAAAATATATTTAAACAAAAACCAAATGTTTGTACTGAAATTAAGAAAGAAAAGCATTTGAATAATAAAACCAAAAAAATTATTAAAAGAGCTATAAAAAATATTTTCATAAAACGTATTTTAAAACTAAATGAAACCCATTCCTTTGACTACCAAATAAGTTAAAAAAAACCAAAATAAATCTAATGATTGTGTTACCTTAGTGAAACAACAAAGAAAATAATCTTTAAAAAAAATTGCATTTAGTGATAAAGGAAAAATCCCCGCTATACAAAAAAAATGTGAGAATTTGCCAAGTGAGATTAAAAAAAAGAAATGTTTTGTTATGTTTTCAAATATAAGATCTAACAAGTCACTCAAAACAAACGTGAAAGTGTTGATTATCAACAATAGCAAGAAACCGCATATATATTTTTGGATATTACTATAAAATAAAAAACAAAAAGCCGAAAAAACGAAAGTAAAACAACCCACCCAAACAAAAAAACAATTGTTTTGTTTTTTTTTATACAATACATTGAGCCACAACAAGTCAAAGGGATTACTTTTTCTTCTTCCCCAAAACAATCAACTTTCATACTTTATGCACTGTTTTGTAGCCACACAATCGTTAACTGAGATATGACTTCCTTTTTGTAAAACAGCGCGGTCTTTGTATACATTCGTCACCAGCAACAACCTGTTGTGGTGTATTTGTGACACATCTCAAAATATAAAATAAGAAAGAGAAAAAAACAATACCAAAAGAATAAAAGCCATTACAAACAGGAAACAAAGAAATCCCACCTAAAAACAAAAGAATTTGTAATAATTTATATCAATTCTTAAATATAAAAAAAAAATAAATAAATAAAATCAGCATTCCATTTCAACAATTAAATAAATTGTTTAAATTACAAAAAACACTTTAAGCAATTGTTAAAATTTGCAACTAAGGCATTGTAATCTACGCCTTCATTTGAATTCCCCTTCAAAAGTGTCCCTACAAACAGCATCATCATTAACGGGGCCAACATTAACAGAGGCCGTAGTAGCAGCAATAGCAGCAGCAGCAGACGCCCAACAAAAATTAAAAACGAAATTATGGAACCCTACTGGGGTGATGCTAATGGACATGCTCCGCATTCTGTTAAATATGAGAAGTAAGTTTATTAATTCATACTGTGATAGTCGTAAGATTCCCTCGCTCACCCTTGCTGTCGAACTCTCTGCCTCTCTCTCTCTCGCACACACAAGAGTTAAGGAGAGAAGTTCTCAGCTTTGGGTATGTCAAACCCCATATCCATGGGGAAATACAAGTGGGTGTGTATGTATGTATATAAGACTTACATCAAATGATGCCCTTAAAATGCTCAAGGTCGTTGAGACATAACACCAAGGTTCTACATACACCTTTAGCCACCATATGATTGATGGAATGTTTCACATTGTTGTTTAGGCGTGTGGGTTTGAAGTTAATCACTGAATATCCACAGCAAAAAAACTAAGCACAAGTCAAAGTAAGCATAATGCTTTATTTTGATGGTACTAAGTCTTCTAGACGATTAATCGTTCAATAAATATATATAATGTATTTACCGTTAAGTGAGCATGATCTCATCGTGTCTCAAGTGTCAGCAAAAAAACGGTTTATAGTTAGTTAATGTCCCGTTTAGACGAGAGGTAAACAATTATCCATGACGTTTTAATGTTTGAAAATGTATTAAATTAGATCAATTCAAGCATCATTGTATTGAGTATTGAATAAACATTTACATATATTCTAAAGTTTATTTTAATTATTTTCTATAATAATATTCGAAAATGTTTATTCCTTTTAAAATAGTTTTATTATATCTTAAGATGGATACATGACTGTTCTAATAAGACTGCACTATAACTATAAGATTTAATCGTTTGTGTATGTATTCATTAAATAAAAAAATACATAAAAAATATAACCTGCTATGCTATTCGCGGCGAAAATCAATATTTCGCCATTACTTTTTTTACATAATAGATTTTAAGGCAAAAATTTACTTGCTTAAATGGCCAGGAGAGAATCTGTGATTCTTAAATAGGCAGCAGAGAATATATGATTCTGTAGCCGATAAAAATGAATTTCTTCCATTTCAAAGTCATGAGATATAACACTAATGTTCTGCATGTTTCTTTAACCATCGTTGATCGAATATTTTAAATTTATATATGCATTTGAGAGAGATAATTTTGAGTTTGATCGTTGCATATCAACATAATAAAACTGAGTATTCAGTAAAGTACGCCATTGATCCATATTAATGGAGTTAAGCCTAGGCTTCTAGAAGATTATCATAAATATATTCCATGTTGTGAAGTGAGCAAAAAATCGTTCAGCACTCAGAATTCACCTCACCTGGGTTCCCAGGATTCACTTATAGAAGGTCAGGTAACCTGCGAAAACATAAAGTGCACAGGCCCCATGAACACCATTATTGATGTCAAATCTGCCGATTGAAAATGTCATCAAATAGGAGAAAAAATAAACAAAGAATGAATGTAAAAAGAGAACAAGTTGACAACCTCAATGCCAAGTACTGCCAAAAACTCGCTTGGGTTAAACTTATTCCTGAATCCCAAGATTCGGCACGATTTTTCATATTTGCGTTCATTCTTTATTTACGTTGTTTCTTTTTTTGTGTCATTTCCAAATGTCATATTTTTATATCCCCACTATTCATGCGGCGTTTCCACTTATAGTTGTAACTTACAACTATGGCAAACGCTGGGTGAATGTTTTTTGGGCCTTAAAAATTGAAAATGTACTTTTTTCTTTGTTCCAAAAATTAAGGAATTTTTTAAAGGAAGTTTTGGGTATTGCATACACTGCAAAAAAATTGTTGTATTATAGTTATTGTTGTATTATAGCTATTGTTGTATTATTGTTGTGTTGTATTATTGTTGTACTATTTAAAAATAACCACCTTTTAACATAGTTTGCTGGCCATCTTACACCACTCATATTGAGCACAGAAAAATCTCGATTTTCATTCCATGAACTTTTTAATTCAATTTCATGTGCCAATGTACACATTGTGTTATTTAATATCTCCACTTTCTAGAATCTACAATACATAAAAAATCTTATAATTATAGGTTATGCATTTCTGATGTGATAACATGGCAATCGTGCTGTTAATATGGTAATAAGCCGTTTCATAAAGAATGCAATGACCATTATTTACATTGACGTCAATGGGAATATCTAGTTTCACTTCAACTACTTCATTAATTTCAAAACATGGTGTTTTGTTCAAACGTGACTCGTTCGAACACTCACAAAGGGGCATTATAGTAAATTAATTTTTAATTATATAAGTTTTGTTTATTGATTGAATTTATTGGTTATGTGTGTCATGGCACTGCGTAAAAAGAAAAACAATCTCTTAAAATTAGAAAATTCGTCATGAAAAAATGATGAAAATGATAAAAAAAAATCGTTAGTTTATTTCATTTTAAAATCATATCAGATTTTTTCCATGGTGGAAAGGGCCCATTGAAGAAATAAAAGTCATGATAAATAAAAAAATTGAAATAATAGACAAAAATTATTATTTTATTAGGTTTATATTTAAAAACCAATCAGATTTATAGAAACGTGAGAAGCACACACAAAACTAGATTTTAATAGATCTCAACTTAAACAGTTTAACCTAAACATGGTCTCACGCGAACAGTTGAAAACAGCCGACCAGTTTGACGGTTTTAAGATGTCAGTTCTGTGTTTACATTCAACCATGTTATTTTAGGTTGAATCTTATGCATATTTCAATTCCTAATCATTTTCGAAAATAATTTTCATTCGCGAGTATCTTAAAAATAGATCTACACATTAATACTAAACATTTTTTAATTCATGACTCATCTCACCGAGTCATATCTAAATATAAAGCCCAAACATATGCCAATTCTAAAAATATAATACCAAATAATTTACTTTCACTGCTATCTGAAATCGATCTTCAGGTGTAAACGTTCTTTAAGGAATGTACATTCTGTATATGTGCCAGTGTCCATTTGACAAGGTAGTGACGGCTCAGCTGATTAACTTTGCGTTGGCTTAGATTATAGTTGTGTATTTGCCTACCTTTGTCGTCAAAAATTCTGGAAAAGATTAAAATCATATATTTTTCATAGAAATTGTTGTTATTAAAGCTCTGATCTAAGAAAACATTCATTATTACGTCGCAATACTTTTTATCACATCTATCATTGTTTATATTTGCTAACACAATTATGACAAGTTCGTAGAAGAAAACGTCATCAGTGGAGTTAAGCAAATTTTTGTTGTTGACCAAATGACTAGACCTTGTTTCGTATGTCATTTCGTTCTTTGTAAACTCTTATATTTTTTCCGCTTGTACAAGCGTCTAAATTATAAAAAAAAAACAAAACAAATACACTTTAAAAACGTTTGTTGCCGAGACGTTCGATAACAACAAAAGCGTCATTCTTTTCAGTATGTATGGTTGGGTGGCTGACTGGATTTAGATCGATGTGATAGGTTCAGTTTCGTACCTATACATATACGAGTAGTAATGTGAGAATGTATAATCAAAACAAAGTAGATACCACATTCATAACAAATCACGTTTTATATACTTTCGCCCTCCATGCAGCGTAAACAGACAATACACTCGCCCATACAGAAGCAAATATACTGACATTTATTCAGACGTATGTACTTACGTACATACACTTACGTTGTTAAATAAACACTAACAGCAAGCGGCAAAACCCCACAATTCAAGCATTAACATTTTTGCCTATCTTTTTCTGTATGCCCAGGTCCCTCCTTCTTCCCTGCTGCTCCTCTTCTGGCATGGTACTCCTCTAATTTCTTTATTGCTTTATTTTCTAATAAATGTGTTTACACGTTTCTATACTCGTTGCTAGAAATTTCTTTCTGGTATAAATTATAATAATAATAAAATAAATAAATGAATTCAGAAAATAGCAAACACACATAATGGCAAGCACAACAAAAACAAAACAAAACAGAACAACAAAAAAAATAATATCAACATCGCTTGGACAATAAAAACAAAAACCAAATAACGAAGACACTATGAGGCTTGCTCTCGTGTTAGTTTTTAATATGAAAAGAAATCCCCTTCGTGGTTGGTTGCTATGCCAAATTTTGGGAAGAATTTTAAGAATATGCACTGAGAAAAATGAGTTTTGCTTGTAACGGTTTACCTAACACGACTTAATGGCAGGTGAGCACAAGTCACGTTTGTTTTTTTTTTACACCAAACAGAGTTGCCAAAACTTTTTTGAAAGAGGTTTTTTATGCTTATTAAGAGCAGGATGTTTTGGAAAGTGGGAAGGCCCCATGAACATTAAGAATTTTTAGATATCCTGGTTAAAAATTCCATTAGGATAGGTTAGGAAAAGGTAAGGTTAGGTTATGCTGGGTTAGAGTTAGGCAAGATTAAGTTAGGTGAAGTCATATTATAGTAACATTCTGAATTTAGACTCACTTAGACACTTTACTTGATTTGTAGGGAAGAACGGAGAAGAGAAAAGAGGAGAAGAAAAGAGGAGGAGTAGAGAAGAAAAAAAGTGAAATAAAAGAGAAGAGAGGAAAGAAGAGTAGAAAAGTAAAAAAAGGAAGAGAAGGAAGAGAAGAAAAGTAAACAAAAAGAAAAGTAGAGAAGTAAAAACCAAGAGTAGAGAAAAAGGAAATATAAAGAAGAGAGGAGAAAAGAGTAGTGTAGAGTAGAGCGGAGTAGAAGAGTAGAGTGGTAGATAGTGGAGTAGAGTAGCAGCGTAGAATAGTAGTGTAGAGTAGTAGATTAGAGTAGTAGAGTAGAGTAGTAGAGTAGAGTAGTAGAATAGAGTAGTAGCGTAGAGTAGTAGAGTAGAGTAGTAGAATAAAGTAGAGTAATCGAGTAGAGTAGTAGAATAGTAGAGTAGAGTAGTAAAATAGAGCAGAATAATAGAGTAGAGTAGTAGAGAAGGGTAGAAGGTTACAACGTTCACTCACTAAAATCTGAATCAATCTTTCTATATGCTGAAGGGCTCTTGTTTTGCATTCACTTATCTCATTGTCTTGGTGTCTTGTTATCTGTTTTACTCAGTTCTCGATTTTCTCATTCAATGTTGTATTCTATTCTGCTTTCGGAAATTTTCAATTATTTCGCGAGCAAAATTTAACAGCAATCAAATGTTTTTGTTTCCAAACCAAAACATGTTTCTTTATCGGCACTTTTTGTTTTCTCTCAAATAAATAAAGGAAAACGAACCACTGAAACCAATAAAACAAACAAAAATGATGCCGTCAATAGGGTTAAGTGTTGCCACTATAGTAGTTTTTTGCCATTTTCCTCGTTATAAGCAGATTACAACTTTTCCGCATATTTTTAACCAACGTTTCGCCGACTTTTTTTATTGAGTTTGACAGCATTCCGCCTGAAAAGCTGAACAGAATACTCAGCTTAGACAAAGAGTTCAGTTCTTGACATACTGTATAATTGTTAGTGTTTCTTGAAAGCAGAAATGAATGGTCTTGCGCACAGGCCTTTGGTTCACAGGATCATCAGTTAACAATCAAAACTTTTTTGATATTCCCCAATGATCGATATTATCACTAGAGTCCGGATTTTAAACTAAACCGAAATTTTGCCACCAATTATTTGGAATACCCGGAAGTTCTGAAATCATCGAAGTTCTGATGTTCATTATATGTCTACAAAATTAAATTTTATTACAAAATAACACCACATTTGGAAAAAAGTCAAAGAAATGTCAAAATTTAAATTTTTCATTAAAATCCGTACTCTAATTATCACTTAACAGATGATTAATGATAAGATGTGGGCAGAATATGGTAATGAAAGAGGAGAAGAGTAGTGAAAAGATGAAAACGATGTAGTGTCTTAGTGCAAACATAATGAATTTTGCCAACACAAAATGAAACAACTACTTATTTTTATACCCTCCCCCATAGAATGGGGGTATACTTATTTCGTCATTCTTATTGTAACTCCTCCAAATATTCACCTAAGACCCCATAAAGTATATATATTCTTGATCGTCATGAAATTTAAGCCGATCTAGCTATGACCGTCCGTCTGTCTGTCGAAAGCACGCTAAAATAAAGATAAAATAAAGACAGCCACTTGAAATTTTTCACAGATATTTCTTATTAGTGCAGCTCGGTTAGGATTGTAAATAGGCCATATCGGTCTATGCTGCCATATAAATCGATATTGAATCTTCACTTCTTGATCCACTAGAGGGCACAATTCTTATCCGATTTGGCTGAAATTGTGTGCAACGGCTTCCCATAATCTTCAACACACGTGCCAAATATGGTATAAATCGTTCTAAAGCTTGAAAGAGCTCCCATATAAATCCATCTCCCCATTTTACTTCTTGGGCCCCTAGAGTGCCCGATTCTTATTTGAATTGGGTTAAATTTTACACAATGACTTCTACTATGGTCTTCAACATTTAATTATGGGCCGAATCGAACCATAACTTGATATAGCTCCAATACCATCGCAATTCTTATCTTCTATCCTTCGTTCGCCCAAAAAGAGATACCGGGAAAAGAACTCGACAAATGGAACTTAGCACGCTTTTACTTGTTAGATATTCTTTCGAATCCCTGCTACACGGCTATGTTCTAGGAATTAAGTAATTAATCGCACATCCGTTAATACCGGATGTAGTAGCCTTAACACTATTCGTCCTGCAGTATGGGTTTTTATTATCTTTGTTTCATACTGAAATTTTGCCTAGTATTCTCTTTTTCGAAGTGTAAGTGCTGGGCAGATATTCAAAGAAATGAAAACACATATCTAATTGCCTATTTGAACTTTGTTAAAAGCAGTTCATTGCTTTGGCATATAAATTACTTTTTAAATAACTAAATTTATATTTTGATAAAAATAATTAAAATCCCTCGGTGTACAACAATGTTAAACACAATTTGCATACTTTGAAAAAAAAAAACGAAAAAATGTCGAGCTTTCACCTTTTTGTTTTTAATAACACAAAAAAACAAAGTATCGTTTCTTCGAAATAAACCTGGTAACAAAATTCAATATAAAATCTATAATGTTTGCATATATATTGAGTTGATTTCGCTAAGCAATTGGGTCGGTTGGAGGTATTTTATTTTGTTTAGTTTTTTCCTTTGGTGATCAAGCGTTTTTTTTACTTGTTTATGCAGCTATATTTGATTTATTTATTTTGTTTGTTTTTCTCTATTTTTATGAGTTGTATGGGGCGGAAAGGAGTATCTCAACAAAAGTTGAAATATTTTTATACATTCAGTATAGTGTATCTTTGTCCATGTGTCGAATAAACGTGAGCAATTTAGGCGTTTTTTTTAATTTACATATTAATGAAATATTTTGGGTTTTTTTCGAATATTTTTAAAAGACAAAGGAGTACATAAGCTAAATATAAAGCTTTGAGCTGGGTAGACTTACATATATATGTGTATAAATGACAAAGCCTCTGAAAGCGTTTTAAAAATCGTTGCTTCAACTTGATCTATATAGATTTTGGCTATTAAATGGACTGGATTCCGCCCACGAACCATTCATTAGAGGATAGGACAGGTTACTCACATATAAAAAAGCGCTGTGCGATTAAGTTCGACTTTTCTGAGGTTCTCATCGAGATTTGAACCCAGACCGTTATCGTCATAGGCGGATATGCATGGCTCTATGACTTAAGGCTTAAACAGAATAAGCGCCTTGAAAAATGCAACTCTGCAAACAATTGTTAAAAAAGCAACTTGCAAAGTTGCAATTTGTAACTTTGACGCCCAAAAACTCTACTTCACATGTGGCAACACAGAATGAAGCTCTCTTTCAAGCGTCAAAATTGAAATTGTTTTAACTTTTCAAAGTTGCTTTTGTGGAATTGGTTTACAGAGTTGCATAGTTGCCACGTGACACTCACGCGCTCATTCTGTTTTGGCCTTTAGGCACATAAATTTACTGTTGCCGACATAACCACAATGATTCTATTCCAAAGTAAAATCTGCGAATATATTTTTCAAATTGTTGAAAAATCATGTGGCTCAATTACCTCAAATTTCAGCTATTTGCCATCCACATTGTTTTCAAATTAATAAACTGCTGTCGATGGGTACACAATTTTGTATCCAATAAAACTTGACTCGTGTGTATATAAAATTATAGTCAGGAAAAAACAACAAACACAAATAATTAGAAAAAAATCTAAAACGTGGGTCCCATTAAACCAACCAAATTTTTGCCTATTTTTATAACATGTGCAATCACTGCTACGCGAAGCGCCTTGCCGCACCGCACACATTTGCCACAATGACAGCGGCTGTTCGAAGGCATCTGTGTTTTGCAAGCAATAGAGCGTAAGCAATTTATGTAGCGATGAGTATAAAGGAGAGGGGCACAGAGGTGTGTTTACCCCACAAAATGACGAGCCACACGCTAAACTAAACGTGATATATTCACATTTATTGCAGCGTTTTGTTTTTCTTTTAAGAATAGCTTTGTTTGTTGCAAAACGTTTTTCAATTAGGTTGACCATTCAGAGCTCAGCACAAATGATACAAAATAAATGCATAAATTCATTGTTGTTGTTGTTGCTGTCGTTGTTACTGTTATTGCTAGCAGAGAATGCACAAGTGTGCATTATTTGCTATTTATATTTGATTAATTTTGCATATAATTTCGAAAAGATGTGGTGAGTGCAGACATGACCACAGCTACCCACATACTTGTTTGCTACGAGTGTGTATGTGTGTGTGTGTATATATACATAGGCTGTTGTTTGATTAGATGGTAGGCGTTGTTTTTTTTTCTTTTACTTTGTTTTGTGTCCTTCTCTCATTGCTAAAAATAAAACTCTGAGAGAGGGCTCGTTTAGGCAAGCAACAACAAAACCTTAACGGGAGCTTCCCTTAGGCAGGTTGCAAAGCATGTAGTGTGTGCCTAAGTGAGTGGATAATGACGCTTTTGCTGTTATTCGTTCACGTGAATGTTAAATGTCCTTTAGAAGGTCGTCACTGACCCCACAACATACTCGCATAGCATGCGGATTATTTTGGTATCTGATATCTAGGCACGAGTATATGTAGGTATGTATGCATATCTCGATACAAGATAGCCAGCTACAATGCTCATAAACATACATACAATTTCATTGGCTCATTCAAGTATTATTATATCTATGTATGTAGGTACCTACATAGCATGGCGTTTTGTTGGCATCTATTTTTGGGTTACCGATTTAGTTTTTCAATCAAACCAAAATAATGAAACATGAACAAGAAAAATAATTAAATTTGTATTTCAAGCAGCATTATTGGGTGGGGTAGCATTAGTGGAACCTATATTTAGTTGTGAATATTCCATATTAATAGCCTTCATTATAAATGGCCCTGTTTCTTTTTTTTTGTTGTCTTATTCATAACAGCTGGCTATTATTGATTTAGTAGGTTTTTTTTTTGTTTTGTTTAGATATTTTTAGTAATTTTTGTTACACATTTTGTTTATTTTTGAGTCTAATTTTATTTGTGTTATGGTCAAATGGGTCATTGGCGTTTTCATTGAGAGATTTTACAAAATAAATGACTGATTAATGCACTTAACGTTGAGTTGAATTCGATGATGAATCATTGCCTGAATTTCTTAAGAAACTTGAGGGATTTCATGTTTTAAAGTGAATTTCAACAAAACTGATAGCAGAAAAAAATGTTGTTGAAATTCTTTCTTTATTTGATATTTTCGGAAACGACTTTCTTATGACGCACTTTGAAAAGAATGGCAAATATGGTTAGCAAAGTCAAGGTTGCCATGGTGCATAAATTATAAAATAAAAATGGGAATTTAAAAAAAAAAAATAAAATAAAGAAATTAAGAATTAAAATTTAAAAAAAAATATTTCAAAAGAATTCGAAAAATCAAAAACAAATCCATAACAACGTTGTCGGACAAACATTTTTTATTTTAAAGTTTATGAAAAATCGATTTCAATGTTATAAAAAGTAAAAAGGCCCACGTTCGGCTGAGCCAAACTTTTGTATACCTAATACCTGGATATATATATATTTGCTATATTTCGAAAAAAATCCCTTCAAAAATACGCTATTTGTGCACTCATACCAGCTAAGTACGCTTTCGCTTCAGAGAAATCGGCTAATAGATGCGCATTTTCTGGGCTTAAGATCTTAAATCGGTATATATGGCAAAATATGGTCCGATCTAAACCATACTCAGTATGGATGTCGAGGGTCCTAACACAACTCACTGTACTAGATTTCAGCGAAATTAGGCTATAAATACGCTTTCTATCGGTCCAAAACTTTGAATCGGTATATATGGCAGTTATATAGTATAACAACGATGGATGCTTTAAATTTAACACCTGTGTATAAAGTGACTTCTACGCACTTCTCATCAATAGTTAATACGTCACTTGACACTTTCCTTGTCAACAATATCAAAGAGGCCTTATTATATCAACAATTAGGTGGTTCTGCTTTTTCTTAACATAATACTGATATTCATGGTGTACAAGTTGGGTGGCATTTGAGGTAAATAGATTTATAAAAAGGCGAATTGAAAATTTGGTCAATATGGCCGCCCTAATCCGTTTGATTGAAAGCTTTCGAGCCCTTTTGCATAAAATGGACAAAGGGTTGCCAAGTTGACTAAAATACAGAAAAAGTACATTTAAAAATACTTAAACAATTTCAAAGATTCAATTCATTGCAATTCAGTTATGTTTGTAATTCAGTTATATATGGATTCAATTCATGTTAGGATAAGGATATTTTTGTTGAACTGGTTTCAACATGCCAGCCCCCTTGCACTAGTGCAGCTTAGCATTGGCAGGCACCGGAAATTGTGCAACCAAATATGGTGCTTTGGGCGATCGGCATCGTCAAGGATGTTTGGATCATGGCGGCCTTCAAATTTTTAGGAAGCTGCTATTACGACCTCAATATTTTTTGATGTGAAGAAATGTGGGTCCGCTAAGCCGGTCATCTGGTCATAAGTTTTCTTAAATTTTTCATCTGGGACCGTCGAGTAGAGCTGGACAAAATGAAGTTGCTCTTCTTGTCTTGTTTGACCACTCGAAGACATTTGACTGCGCCAACCATTCAATACTTTGTGGGGGAAATTGATAAATAATTTTTACCTTTCTAACACTGCCACAAGGTTATTGTCCTCATCTTTATCGCAAAGATTGCAATATACTAACAATGGTTTTAATAACTCGGATTTTCTGCCACTGAAAAGAGGTGTCCCACAAAACTCTATTTTTAGGCCTATTTTATTCTATGTATTCTAATGACTTGCCAAGTGAAAAATCTCAACATTGATCTTTCCAGGGTATATAACTGGGTTACAACAAACGTTCTTCCAACATCACCCTAGAATTAGGATCTTCATCTATCGAGATTGTTGATTAGGCCATGAATTTGGGCATAATAATTTATGAATGCTTGAACTGGTCGGACCAAATCTCAGCCGCTTGTGGCAAAGCATACTCAATGATTAGGAATCTTTGGCCAATGCAAGCATTTACTCCCATAAACATTAGAATACTTCTTGTAAAGGGCTACATTTTACCCACACTGCTCTATGGTGGCGGTTTGCGATACTGATGCGAAAAGGAAGCTCCAAACAATCTTCAACAAGGCAGTACGTTATGTAAAGGGTGATTTTTGAGGAGCTATAGGAAAGTTTTTCAGAAAATAATATTAAGAAAACTGATTACTTCATGCATATGTTGACCGTGACTGCGCCTCAAAAAGTCCATCCGCTTAGTCCAATTTTGGCCTGCTCTTTCCAACATTTCCGCCGGTATTTCAAGAATAAATGATTCAATGTTGTCTTCCAATGCGTCAACTGAAGCAGGCTTGTCCGTTAGACATGAGCTTTAACATAGCCCCACAAAAAATAGTCTAAAGGCGTTAAATCGCACGATCTAAGCGGTCAATTGACCGGTCCCAAAGGTGAATTGAAATGTTTACCGAACTCGCCTCTCAATAAGTCCATTGTTACGCGTGCTGTGTGGCATATGGCACCGTCCGCTTGAAACCACATGTCATGCAAGTCAAGCTCTTGCATTTTGGGCAAAAAAAAAGTTGGATACCATCTGATGATAGCGCCCCATCTTTTAGAGTTACGTTACGATTCGCATGATCTTTGAAGAAGTATGGTCCAATGCTGCCACCATCCCATAAACCGCACCAAACTGTGACTTTTTCTGTATGCATTGGTTGCACTTGCAATGCTTCTGATCTTTACTCCAAAATCGACAATTTACGTACCTATTAACCATGAGCTTCGTCCAAGAAGCGCGCCATGAACTTTCTTAACAGAGCACGCATTTTGATAACAAAATGCAATAATTTGCACGCGGTGTTCGTTTGTAAGACTATGTTTGACAATGAAACAAAACACGAAAAGTGCGTGAGCTGTTTAAACCAGTGTTGCCAAAAAGATAATAGCTAAAAAATTATCCTTTATAATGTTGTCTAAACTTTCCACTTTTCCGGTCAGCTTGGTATTTGTGTACTTTACTCTGTACTTTACTCTGTACTTTACTCCTATTTGTTTGTATTCCCTAACACTTTGATTACAAGTGAATTATTTATACTGCAATATAATAAAACTCAAATAAATTGTATATATTTTTTGCTTTAAAAGTAATTAAATATAAGCAAATAAATACTGCAAAATAAGACATCTACATAGTTCATTCTTAAAACAAAGTACAATTTCTTTTATCTTTGTAGAAAATAAAAAAAAGTATATTATCTGTGAAATATTATACTAATGACGATGGAATCATGCTTTAAATTGCCACTGATATCATGGCTCGAGGTGGTGGTGTTGTTATCAGAAAAGGCAATAAAGGTTTTTATTTATAATACACTTTCTGCCACAGGCATACAAACATTCACATCTGTATGGCAACTGCCTGTACAGGTATGTGCCTAGGCGAATTTAAAAAATAAATAAAAAATCTGCCTGTTATATTAAAGGTGTACTACGTCAATGAAAAAATGTAGCACCTATTTCTTATGATGTTGAATGTATTTATATTTGTCTATATACGTACGCATGTCCACATACACGTATATAGATTGTGATTATTTGTTTTTGTTTTTTTTTCTAACAAAAACAAAATAAACAAATTTAAATTTATGATATCAAGTCATGCGACTTCTAGCAAATCAAAGAAAAAGATATAAAAGTTTTTAATTTTTTTTTCTTCAAATATTTATTTAATGACCAACAGCAATAACAACAGTAACTGCCATAAAGAAAAAATATCAGTGTCGTGTGCCTAACAACCACTGTGGCTACCACACACGTGGCCCTTATCAGACCCACACACTTTGTTGTGTGTGTGTTTTTCTTTCCAATCTCAACATTTAAATGAGTTATAAGTTCTCCAGTGTCTAGGTTCCATGTGTTTATTAGCACATTAATCTATCAAATACAACACTGGCTACAAGATTGCCATCATTGTGCCTGGTGTCGCCGCTTTGGGACTTGCCCATTAATTTATGGTGGTAGTTTAATGGAACTAGTACATTTTGAGAATGATTATCTTAAAGTTAGGCCGGAAAGCACTCTTTCTTATCAATAAGTGCTTTCCGGCCTAACTTTAAGATAATCATTCTCAAAATGTACTAATTGCATTAAACTACCACCATAAATTAAGGTTTTTAATTATTAAGTTTAACAAATCTTTAAAGCTATAACTACATTTGTTGTAGTTCATATAAGATTTGCTTCGTTCCACATTCTGAATTGCTAAAGTTATTAGGCTTTTAAGTATTTTAAGTTAAGATAATTTTTCTTTCAAGGTTAGGTTAAGTTACGTTAGGTTTAAGTGGCAGTCTGCTATCAGACTCACTTAGACGTTTTCGCCTTTCGGCCTTTGTGGCCGGCATCCAAAACAGGTGAATATTGAACTATTCAGCCATCTCGTTGAGAGATCTGCGACAGACTAGGACGGTTTTTGTGTTCAGAAATGCGTTCTCCAATGACAGCAAAGCAGTAGACCTCTTCAAGTCTAGATGAGTTCACATAGTTTTGGAATGCTCACAGCCCCTCTTTGTGACCATCTATCATTCGTTGTCCAGGTGCTAAAAACTTAGCTTACATGTCGCTAGAGACATACCCACAGATTCCAATATCCCCGGAATGTGTAGGGTAGTTCCTATTTTCGCAAGCTCATCTATTTTACAATTCCCTGGGATATCTTTGTGGCCCGGCAATTAAAACAGGTGAATATTGAACTGTTCAGCCATATCGTTGAGAGAGATCTGCGACTGTCGAGGGCGGTTTGTGTGTTCAGAAATACGTTCTCCAGGGGTTTAATGGCTGCCTGAGAAAATATTTTTGCCTATCGTCGTAATGACATTATATCCTACCCGTTCCACCACTTTTTTAATTGCAAGAATCTCCGCTTAATACACACTGCAGTGGTCAGGTAACCTCTTCAATATGACCAATTCTAGATATTTAGAGTACACCCCAAAGCCCAGCTGGTCGTTTAGTTTGGAACCATCTAGTAACTTCTGTTACCAGGGATATCGTTGCAATCCGTTCTATAAGTCGATCTAACCATGTCCGTCTGTCCGTCCGTCCGTCTGTCCGTTCGTCCGTCCGTCTGTCGAAAGCACGCTAACTTTCGAAGGAGTAAAGCTAGCCTCTTGAAATTTTGCACAAATATTTCTTATTAGTTTAGGTCGGTTGGGATGGTAAATGGGCTATATCGGTCCATGTTTTGATAAAGCTGCCATATAAACCGATCTGGATGGATGGATCTTGACTTCTTGAGCCTCTAGAGGGCACAATTCTTATCCGTTTTGGCTGAAATTTTGCATGAGGTGTTTTATTATGAATTCCAACAACTGTGCTGAGTATGGTTGAAATCGGTCTATAACCTGATATAGCTGTTATATAAACCTATCTGGGGTCTTGACTTCTTGAGCGTACAGAGGGCGCAATTTCTTTCCGATTTGGCTAAAATTGTACGACGTGTTAAGTTATGACTTCCATCGCCTGTGCTAAGTATGCTTTAAATTGGTTCATAACCTTATATAGCTGCCATATAAACCGATCTTGAATCTTGACTTCTTGAGCCTCTAGATGGCGCAATTCTTATCCGATTTGGCTGAAATTTTGCATTAGGTGTTTTGTTATAACTTCTAAAAACTGTGTCAAATATGGTTCAAATCGACCAATAACCTGTTATAGCTGCCATTTAAACCGATCTGGAATGTTGAGTTCTTGAGTCTCCAGAGGGCTATTTATTATCTGATTTGGCTGATATTTTGTACAACGGCTTATCCTATGACCTTCAATATACGTGTTAAATATGGTCTGGTCGGTCTATAGCTTGATACAGTCCCCATAAAAACCGATCTCTCTATTTTACTTTCGCAATTTTTACTCGAATTGGCTGAAATTTTACACAATGACTTCTACTACTACTATGGTCTCCAACATTCAGTTCAATTATGGTCCGAATTGGACAATAACTTGATAAAGCTGCAATATTAAATCAATTATTTTCTTTTATCCTTTGTTTGCTTAAAAAGAGATATCGAGAAAAGAACTCGACAAATGCGATCTATGGTGGAGGCTATATAAGATTCTGCCCGGCCGAACTTATAAGGCTTTTACTTGTTTAATTTTTCTATAAGTGTTAAATTGGTAGATAAAAACTTTTGTTTTTGTTTTTCACAATTGCTACCAAAATTTTATCATATGGAGTCCAATGGCAACACTGGACTCCATATGTGTTCAAATGCCATAACAAAAACTAAAAGTTGCCAAAAAATACCATTTTTCCCCAGTGGCAACACTATATAAAAAAAAACCGTGGCAATTATTAGCTCCCCTACTACATAAGTTTTCTACAGTGTGCTATAATCAAAGTGATAATAATAAATGTAATAAAGCCGTGTTTGCTATGAATTTTACGTAAAATTGGATTAGTGTAATATTTGCAATCAAATGGCATAACGTATCAAAGTGCAAAACAATAAACCTAATAAAATTATTGTGAAAGTGATTGAAAATAATAATACCAATGAAAGTGTCAAATACGCTCTCCCTCTACCTCTCTCTCTCTCTCTCGCTCTATCTCTCTCTTTCTTAGGGTTAAGTAGAGAGCTGTTGGCGAGAGACACATACATTCTCACCCAATTCAACTAAGATCTCGGGTTTGTCGGGCGATGAGGCAATTGTTGTACAACGGTATACCTTACGCTATGTTTCTCATCTCACTCACCTCCCTTCAAAAGCAATGGGTGGCTTGAGTTTGTGTGATCAAGTTATCGTTGTCGTTATAACACAAGTCAATTGTCTCTCGTTATATTCGATTTCGGGATCTTATTACCGCCAACATGTGAGCTCACCAGGAACTAAAAACCAAACACAAAACAACATTTACTTGAAAGCCTCAAGTTGTAATACAATAAATGTGAGAGTGATAATAAGTGCATTGTAAATAATGACAACAACAACGACAACACCAAACAAAAGTAATTAAAAAATTTTGAAGAAAAGAAGCGGCAACGATGACTACAACAACAATATTATCATATTTTTTTTATTACACCAAAAAGATAAGAAATACTTAAAGGCTCACATGCTTACGTACGCTTTGAAGTGATAACTCATGAAATACTACTTTTATGAAAGCTTGGCTGCAGAAGAGGGGTTGCGGCTGAGGAATAATGGTATTTGGTGATAGTATGGCATACATACATATACAAAAAAGCGATAAGAGAAAGTCTCAACATGTTCTTATTTAAGAGGTTAACAACTAGAAAAAGGAAATGATACCTTTAAGAAAGTAGTGTCTTGGACTCAGAGTTCGAAGTCAATTGAAAAGGGAACTAGGTAGCTGATAAAATGACACCCACATGATTTAAAGTTTGCATGGCATAGAAGTTTTAAGAACAGTTTTGACGGCCGACGTTAGAGGCGAAAACAGCTGATTTTGATACACCAAGGGGAACCATACTGTGAATTGCATATTTGCTCATGAACTTTCCATTAGGTTAGGTTGAAAAAAGGGTGCAGATATTAATCAGCCACATGCCACTATGGACATACTCCTAAGCCAGTAATCCGCTTAGGCTTAGTAACTTCTAAAAACTAAAAATTTTAAGTTAGGAGTTCCTACTTACAAAATCCTCAATTGTTTTCAATACCACTCCCCTAAGTTGATTCATGTCTGGTATTGTGTCTCCACCAAAGTGCCGGTATCCGTTAAACGCGAAAGTCGGGTAATGAAAGGAGATGCTCCAACGTCTCATCATCTTCCCCACATGCCCTACCCGCATGCTATTACTTGCCGCACCGATTTTACATAAGTGAGCTCGTAGACCTATGTGTCCCGTTATGATACCAATAGCTATACTGACCGTCTTCTCACGATCTGGATCCCCCCATAGGATTTTCGCCGTCATACCGACCGTTTCGCTGTTCCACAATATTGCAAGCGCATTCGTCGCCCACTCCCTTAACTCGGACTGCGTCGACCCGAAAGGCTTCGAGTTAACCAAGTTTATTGACGACAGTCCTCTTGCCTTCACCGCCAAATCGTCTACCCTTTTATTTCTCCTTACTCCGTTATGACCAGGCACCCAAGTGATGCGGATTTTGCCATCCTCAGCGAAGGCGTTAATCTGCTTCTTACATTGCAAGACTGTTCGTGAACTTACCGTCCTGGTTGTTATTGCCATTATGGCAATTTTACTGGCCGTAAAGATGTTCACACTCGACGTCCTCGCGTTAGCACCACACCACTTCACGCATTCCGTGATAGCCCGGATCTCCGCCTGCAGGATCGTAGTATGGTCAGGCAGTCTAAAATAGATCTCAGTCCCTGGGTTCTCAATGTAGACGCTCAGGCCCACTCTGTCATTTAGCTTTGATCCATCCATGTAACATGATCTTCCGGATGGCAATACTAGGGTTCCGTCAAACCAAGACTGTGCCGATGGTAGCAGTGCCTCGCACTCGTCTTCAAGGTTCATCTCAGCTATCCGATCGGAAATCTCTTCCATTTCCTTTCAGGTTTCCTATCGTCGCCTCGATTATACCGCGTTGGTATGAGCAGCTCCCATCCTCACCATTCTCCCATCGCCTTAAGTCTCATAGCCGCAGTGGCTGCCTCACACTTAATCTATATGTCAATGGGTCGAAAATCTAGAATAGTCTCCAGTGCCCTATGCCAAGACAACATGTTCTCTGAACCTGTTGTATGGTTCTTATGTTGCACTTTTTCTCCATAGCAGTCCAATCACGCTCCTGTAGAGCCAGGGGACTTTCCTCGGATTCAGGCTTCATTTCGAGCCTACGGCCCGTCTACATAGTGCCTAACACATGTGAGCCTTCTCAGTACGCTCCTGAATGTGACACTTCCAATTCAGTTTCCTGTCCAAGATCACACCTGAGTATTTGACCTTGTCAGATATCGATAGTGTCTAATTGAGGAAACGTGGTCCATCAAATTGGCCCACCTTCGTCTTCCTCGTGAACAGGCATATTTCAGTCTTCTCTGGGTTAACCTCTGGTTCTAGACCACTCATATGCAATATGCAAGACGCTTTCGGCCCTTCTGCATAGCTCGTTCGGATCCTTACCCCTTAGAAGTCTGCGTAGCAGAAGGGTTCAAATCCCTCCCCAGTCAGCATCCGTAATAGGTCATTTATGGCAGTCACCCATAGGAGTGGCGATAAAATGCCCGCATGTGGCGTGCCTTGTGCCACTTTCTCCCTTATATTTATGCCATGGGACACAAAATTTATCCACCTGTTCCTTAGCATACGGTAGTGGTCTAAGGATAGGATCAGTGTGTCTGTCCGCACATTGTTAAAAGCCCCCTCGATGTCAATGCATATCGCCGGGGTGTACGTTTTGGCATCGAAGGATTTTTTCTATTTTATGCACAACCTCGTGCAGGGCAGTCTCCATCGACCTTCCCTTAACATAGGCATGCTGTTTGTATTTTTGAGCAGTTGGCTGGATGTCCACTCTTTATCATGGTGTCCACAATACGTTCCATGATTTTGAGTAGAAAGGACGTAAGGCTTATGGGTCTGTAGGCCTTTGGTGTCGCATAACTTGCCTTGCCAGGCATGGGTATAAACACCACCCTTGCCTCCTGCCCGACTTTCGGAGTATATGCAAGTTCTAGGTACGTTGTGGCACCCAGATGAGGCGCCAGATAGTCTGCCTCTTTCTTTAGTAACGGCGGAAATATTCTATCAGTCCGGGTGACTTAAATTGTTTGAAGCTCATCAAGGAATCCTTTACCATAAATTCCGTAATTATAAACATTCGATCAACGTCATTATTCCAAGATTCCGGTGTCTCCGTGAGTCCCGTCGTATCCTGTGGAAAATAGGCTTTCATCAAAAGTCTCCCACTCCCACGTCGTCTACTAAAGTTTCAGTTTGGACATGGGTTTTTGAAAGAAAATTTTTTGGCGGCGTTATTAACGCTATCTACCTCTTCTCAAAAAAGCTGTCAGGAGACACGTTTTGCCGCTATGGTAATCGTATTGTATTCTTTGAGCCGTGTATAATACACGTCCCAATAAACTTCCGCTTCACTTTCCATTAAGGAACAAGGGAAAACTTCTCATATATCGATTAGTGCTGTGCGTTTCAAGTTTAGTGCGACATCTCTTTGGGGAGAAGTTTTTACATGGCATAGTACCTCAAAAATGTCGCCATCATTAGGAGACTATAACCAGCTGAAAAAATTTTTTTCTGATGTTCTAGCCAGTATTAGAACCTACGCGTCCATCGTCTCAGAACATGCTAACCTCTACGCTTAGATGGCCTTCAAAATTTTGAAAATTTTAAATTACATTGAAGACAAAAATAACCAAAGAAATTTCAACGACACATTGGTAAGCGTCTACCTCGAAACCCTTGAATTCAATTGCCATATTAGTACGGAGCTGTTCTAAATCCCAATAAAATACAAAAAAATAGTATATTTTTAAGTTTCTAATAACAACGATGTCCTATTTTAAAAGTTCACCCTGCGGTGACACTTTTAACCTTAACACCCACATGCACACCAACGCATGATTGAGTAAAAATTTAACTAAAAATAAAATTTCCAAAAAACAAAGTTCAATCGAATGAACAAAAATGAAACCTACATTTATGATAACCAAACACAATAACAAAAACCACAACAACAGCTAGAAGAAGAAAGAATTGATTGTACATTGTATGGGTATTATTGTTGTGACATTTAAAATGCAGGCACGTACGCCATGCGCCACACCGCCACACTGCTACACTGCCAAGCCGCGGTGTCGTTGTACATGCTTTTCAACACGCAGTCAAAGCTCAGTCATCGCATACATCAATTTCCGAGGAGTCAGATGGGCATCCGTCTGTCCGTCCGTCCTCTACAAGTGCCGTGTACTTAAGACAATCTCATTCTTGGTTCGTCCGTCCTTAGGATGGCAACAGCTCTTTATATACTGCAATGCACAAATATTGATTATGGTGCGGAGGTTTGCTCGTTGCTTGGTTGAATGGTGGGATGAATGGTGTTCTTAAAAATATACCAAGGCATATTCTTGAGACAAAGATTTCAATAAGATACAATGAGCAATCATCATTATTACCATAGTCATTATCACCATTAACAACACCATTGCTACATTATTTCCATTACTGTTTTAATTAACATTAATAATAGAATTATGTTAAAAATAAATAATGACTATTGCTGTATTTATTTGATTTGAAAGAGGGTAAAGAATGCTTTCCAAAGGTAAAAGAGTTTTCTGTAACAAGGTTGCCTAGCTTAGGTTAGTTTTTAATGGCAGTCAACGAGCATACTCCATAGAGCTTTTAGAGAAGAAAGATGCCTTCTAGTTTCAAGCATTGAAGCAGCCAGATTGCTAGTTCAGGAATAGGAATTTATGTGACAGCTCTTAGTCTTGCAAGATCGTCTGCTCTACATTTCTCTGGGATATCTTTATGTCCCGACACCTATAACAGTTGAATTTTGAACTATTCCGCCATATGGTTAGGAAAACTGCTACGGACGAGGGCGGTTTTTGTATTAAAAAATATTTTCTCCAAAAATAGTACGTTGTTTAAAAAGATACAAGAGTCTTAGCTACTGCACCATTTGTTTCAATGATTTCGGCTTGAGACACCCATGGTTTGAGTATACCCCAAAACCCATGGTTATCTATACTTTAGTATACAGTACTTATGTATATGTAGTAATTTAGCATGCAGTATTTTAGTATACACTAGTCAGTACTCTATCACGTATTTTTATGATAGCGACTCAGACCATATAAAATAAATATTACCTGGGATATCACAAAACATTTTAGCATGCAGTACTTTAGTATGCTGTACTATAGTATGTTGTACTATAGTATACAGTAATTTAATATACATTACTTCATTATACAGTAATTTAATATACATTACTTCAGTATGCTGTACTTCAGTATAGAGTAATACAATATACAGTACCTCAATATACAGTACTTTAGTATACAGTACTTCATAATATAGTAATTCAGTATAGAGAACTTCTGTATACAGTACTTAAGCATACAGTATTTCAGTATACAGTACTTCAGTATACAGTACTTCAGTATACAGTACATCAGTATACAGTACTTCAATATACAGTACTTCTGTATGCAATACATAAATATACAGTACTTCAGTATACATTACTTCAGTATACAGTACTTCAGTATACAGTACTTCAGTATGCAATACTTCAGCATACAGTACTTAAGTATGCACTACTCGGCACTCGAGCATGTATTTTATGACAGCGACACAGGCTATGTGAAATAAATATTGCCCGTATCTGTTATACGCGAAAACCGGGCATTCTCCTCATGCCCTACACGTGCTATCACTCGCCGCATCGATTTTACATAAGTGAGCTCGTAACCCTATGTGTCCGGTTATGATACTGACCTCCCTCTTACTTCCTTTCAGTAATAGCCTCATCTTCTCACAATCTGAAACTCCCCATAGGATTTTCGCCGCCCTACCGAATGTTTCGCTGTTCCGCAGGGTTGCATGCGCATTCGTCGCTCACGCCCTTAACTGGGACTGCGTCGACCCGAAAGGCTTCGGGTTAACCATATTTATTGACGGAAGTCCTCTGGCCTTCACCGCCTTATCGTCTGCCCTTTCATTGCCCCTTATTCCGTTTTAGGCCCGGCACCCAAATGATGCGGAATTTCCCATCCTCAGAGAAGACGTAAATCTCCTTCTTACACTGCAAGACTGTTCGTGACTTTACCGTCCTGGTTGTTATTGCCCTTGTGGAGATTTTACTGTTTGTAAAGATGTTCACACTCGACGTCCTTGTGTTAGCACCACGTATTTCGTGATCGTCCGGATCGCAGCTATTGTTTGTCTTCAGTTCCCAAATTCCCACGTAGGGCACCGTGTCGTAGAGTTTAGCATGTACGCCTATGATGCAGAACGCTTGGGTTCGAATACTGGCGAAAACGTTAGAAAAAGTCTCTGCGGTTTTGGATTTACGATTTGGGAGGTACTATCCCATATGAATGCATAGCCGTACTCGACTATGAAAAGAAGTTCCGTTATTATTGAGCTTAAAAACTTGAATCGGACAGGACTCATTGACATATAAAATGTTTGCCCCTCTTCCTTGATGGAATGCCTATGGGAAAATTGGCTATATTACCAACGCCCCCATGCGTAACCTAGGCCATACATGGGTATCAATCCGTCCCCATTCACCACCATCTGAAACTCCTTTCGATCTATGGGTCATGGCAATCGGTTGTTCATAGTCAACTTTACATCGAAGAAAAAGAATCCTTCGATGCCAAGACGTACACATGGGCGATAAGCATTGACATTGAAGGGGCTTTTAACAATGAGCGGACCGACACACTGATCCAATCCTTAGACCAGTATTATTAGAGAATACATAAACCAAACACTTAGGACCAGATGGATAAATTGTAGGTCCCATGACGTTAATATAAGGCAGAAAGTGGCGCAGTTCACGCACGCCACAGGGAGGCACCATATAGTCATTAGGAAGTCCAAAGAAAAAAAAAAACGATTTGCGCCAAAATTACCTCAAAGTACTGGGTATTAGGGTGGATCAATTTTGATTGGTTGTCAATATAATAGTCTACGACTTGTTCTAAAAAGTTTTGCCCAAGAAATCTTGGTTCTGAAATCAAAATTAATGACTAAAAAAAGATTTTAAAGACAGACTTGGAAGATTTGGGTTTTTTGACCAAAAAATAATGTTTGTCGTATAAAATCGGAAAAAACTGCATCACTAATGTGGTAATGTGATATTATAACTTAGTGCATTTGTTTGTAATACCCAGAAGGAAAAAAGCTAGACCCTAGACTTTCTGATTGGATTTAGTTATGTCGGACTTTCTGTCCGTCTGTCCAATTTTCATTCAAACGTCTTCAAATTTGGAGCAGGCATCTTTTTCGCATCGTACAGACGATGCCTATTGAAACTCTAATAAATCGGACTGTCTGTCCAATTTTTATCCAATCGTCTTCAAATTTGGAACAGGCATCTTTTTTGTCGTACAGACGATGCCTATTGAAACTGGAAAAAATCGGCTCAGATTGGGATATATCTTCCATTTATATTGGGTTTTCCAATAAGGGCTTGACAGTTGTCTTTTTTTTCAAATATTGGGTTGCCCAAAAAGTAATTGCGGATTTTTTAAATGAAAGCAAATGCATTTTTAATAAAGCTTAGAATGAATTTTTATCAAATATACTTTTTTTACACTTTTTTTCTAAAGCCAAGTAACAGCTGATAACTGACAGAAGAAAGAATGCAATTACAGAGTCACAAGCTGTGAAAAAAATTGTCAACGCCGACTATATGAAAAATCCGCAATTACTTTTTGGGCAACGTAAACCAATTGTGATATTTCGAAAAAATTTTATTATCGGCTTGCTCACATGGCCACCGCGGGCAAGTTTGCATCTGCTACTACGTTGGACCCACATTTCAGAAAATAGGGCGTCAAATCGTATGAACGAGATGTCCAATCGATTGGGTCAATTCTTAAGATAAAACTCTTCAATAAACCAATTGAAAATTGTGCAGTGTATCTTATGCTACCGTCCTGTTGAAACCACATGTCGTCCAGGTCCATATCTTCCAATTCAGGCCAAAAATAATCAGAGAGCATGGTGCGGTAGTGTTGATATGTGACGATTGGCATCGTCAGTGAAGAAGTATGACCCAATGACACCGCCGGCATGCAAAGCGCACCATGCCTAAAATGAGCTTCGTCAATGAAGATGAAGATTTTTCTCATAAGTAGCGGTAACGACTACGAGTTTTGGTAGTAAATTTTTATAATTTACAGACGTTCTTCGTTTGTATACTTTACCATGATGAAAATGTTGAGTTTACTAAATAAATTGACAGTTCGAGCGCGTTCACAAATTAAATTCAAAGGTGTCAAGTTACTATTGGAAAACCCTTTATAAGGATGCAACGTCTTTTAATTTTCATAACCACCTGGTGAGTGTTGTCCTATAAGTATGAGAAGTTTTACTCTTCATTTTTGAGCCGCCCATATGCCCTCTCTACAAAACGTTTTGGAATTTTCTGACTATTTAACATCTATTCAATTACATAAACTTAATTACAATTTATTATTTGTTTTTTTATTAACTCTTCATAATAACTTCATTGGTGAGAGAGCTTTCATTTACACTCGTGCTGCCATAAAAGTCCAATTAAAGCTATTTCATTGTGTTCGCCATAATATATTCAATTTTAATGCAAAATAAGAGATTGTTTATCGGATTGGTTATACAATCGGGGGGAAAATTCCATTGCATGTTTTGTTGGCAGGGTATTTTTCCACATTGTTGGTAAATAACGTAATTGCTAATCGAATGGATAATTTAATAATATTTAGTTAATACATCAAATTAATAAGAGCCATTAAGAAACAACATTAAGTGGTCAACAGCAATTGATCTAAAATTAGATTTATAATTATCATTGATAATAAAAAAAGACGTTTATTTATTTTTATCATATAATTAGTGTTGATAAATAAATGTCGCCCTATTCCCAGACGACTGTAGTCATATTTGTTGTTGCAAAGCGACTCCACAGGTTACTACATTTACACACATTAACGTCGCCCGCATTCAATTAGGGGATAAATACCACATTGAAGTTCTCGCTACACCCAGAAAAACAAGTTTGCAGATATCAGCAAACACTGTCGACTTACCTTAAATCAAACTTTTGTTTCTTTTTTGCAGAAACTCTTCAAATTTTGTAAATTTTTGACAACTATTCAAACCTTTTTTACGTTTTAATATACATTTTTGGTAATTTCTGACATATATTAATGGTTTAAGGATATATATATGATTTTAGAAGGTATTTTGTCCCCTTTGAAATCGGTTAAATAAGAAAAAATTGTGCACATGCAAATTTAGCCCATGAACATTCCACTAAGGAACAGAGGCAAACTTCTCACATATCAATGAATGCAGTCCGATTCAAGTTTAAGCTCATTGATAAGGGCCTCCTTTTTATAGCCGAATCCGAACGGCATGCCCCAGTGCGACACCTCTATGAAGAGAAGTTTTACATGGCGTAGTACCTCACAAATGTTGCCAGTATTAGGAAGGGAAAACCACCGCTGAAAATTTTTTCTGATGGTCTCGCCAGGATTCGAACCCAGGCGTTGAGCGTCATAGCCGGATATGCTAACCTATGCGCTACCGTGGCCTCCATACCCTTAAAATTAAAAAATATTGAAAACAGCAGAAAATGTTTGCTGTTTTAGCAAAAAATTTTTGCTGTTCTTTTTTCAATAGAATTTCAGCTGTTCCTTTTTGCTGCCTGTACCAACAAATTTCTCTGGTTGCAGGGTTCATGTTCAGTTTCTTTAGTCTAGATGGCGGCCTATGCAATACGTAGACCCTTCAATAAGGATCCCACACTTGAAACCCCCCAAAGTTTAGTTCAACTGTGTGCGAATTGCTGTTTTCTTATTTCCAAATTCACTTTATTTATTCGAAGTGCAATTTTGCTGGATCGTAACTGTACAGATGTGAGGTTGGTGTTGCAAGATTTCATTTGCAATGCTTCATGGAAGTTTAAAAATACAGGGGTTTTTCGAAAAAAGGTGCAAAAAAAAATTTTTTTTTTAATAAAACAAAAACGGTTGTGGATATCAATGAAATTTTTTATATCTGTAAAAGTACGTTCTTTGTCCTTATGTATGAAACTCGATTTCTCTGCATGGCCACCATGCAGTAGTTCAGACACTGAATCCACTTTTCGACGGTTTTGAAGCTTAAATCTGCCGATACTGCTGCAATTTCGATTTCGCGGTTGACATTCGTACAGAGTTCATCAATCGCCGCTGGCTTGTTGACATAGACTTTACATAGTTCCACAGGAAATAATCTAACGGCGTCAAATCGCATGACCGAGATAGCCCATCGATTGGATCATTTCGTGAGATGACACGTTCTCCAAATTTTTTTTCCAATAAATTGATTGTGACATTCGCTGTGTGGCGCTGTGCTATTGGAATCACATGTCCTCCAAGTAAATATCATCTATTTGGGGCCAAAAATATTCTGTTATTATAAAACTGTAGCGATTCCCATTCACAGTAACGTGCCGATCTTGATCATCACGAAAGAAGTACGGCCCAATGACGCCGCCGACCCATAAACCGCACCAAATTGTAATTTTTTCGAGATGCAATGACGACTCATGGTGTCTTTGGTATTTTAATATACTACTGTGGTATTTTAATATACTTAAAAATTTATATTTAAAAATGCCCTCTTTTACCAAAATTTACCCAATCTCATCTTTAACATGAGTTTTCACACCTCGATAGAATAAAAAAATTGTGTCCATTTGTTCTAAGTTAAGAAGCTAATTCCAAAAAAGAACTCTATGCAATATGTTTGTACTTTTATAGGGCTTTCCATTGCATTTTACGCCATCTCAACATTCCAAAGAAAAAAAATGTTTTCCCTATGTTAATTTGTTTTTTCTATGCCACCCCACCTGTTGGTCCTCGTCATTACTATTGGAATGGAACTTAATGAAAGGTCGTATAACAGAGTTACCATTTTAATGAATTTTAACAGTTGCCTTGGCAACTGGGAAAAAGCCAGCAAGGCTCTTTTATAAACCCTAACATTTGTTGTCTAATTTTTAAACTAAATTTTTCAAAAAAAAAAAAAAAAAACATGAAATACCTAACTCATATCCTATTTATAACTAATCGAACTTATAAAGTTAAAGACATTATCCTCCATGAAACTCTTCAACTCAATGATACATTGAAAAAATGATTTAATCTAAACCCCACACAGAATACCTGTAACTGTTTTATTGGCATCCCTACAAACTGCACTGATTTGCTTCAAAATGTAAAGAAGTAACCTTCAAACCAATTTATGTGGCATCCCTACAAGCTAGTATGGTATGTGCATATACTCATTGATATTATATATTTAATAATAAGCATTACTTAAAATTGTAAAGCTGGTGGTGTAAAATGCAAATACATACACTTCTACAGTACAGATTTTTTTTGCATACTAGTTTTTACTTTAGCCATAACTGCAGGATACGTATAAAAAAAGTGTTCCAAGTTTGGTAATGGCAAGCGGCAAATACAAAATATTTAGTTTCACATAACTAAAAACACAACTAATAGTTGCCTCCCAATGTATTTGCTTATGAGCAAAGGAGTGTTACATGTGTCGGTGTTGCCGCTTTGCAAGAACATATCGTCCATGTACTTGAAGAGTGATATAACTCATAAATTTGAGCTTTCTAAGTTAATGATTTATAAAAACATTGTTTATTAGGGTGGTCAATTTGTAAGGTTCAAAAAAACACACATCAAACGTTTGTCAAAATCGTAAGCTTCGAATAATTCTAAGACGTTGCATCTAAGAAGCCATGGGTAAAAAATCGAAATCTCATCCGGTTTTTAACGACAAAATTGTAGATTACGATTTTGTTAGCCACCAAAAATTTACCCACCCTATTGTATATAGTAAAGACCCTGTCTCAAGCGGTGACTAGGTTTGACAGTAATAACGATTTTGTTAAATTGAATTTTATTTCGCTTTACTTTTCTTTACCCACCACCATTGGATGGGTTCCGTCATTCCGTTTGTAACACCTCGAAATATTGATCCTCGACCTCATAGAGCATATATAACCCTGATCGTCTCGACATTCTGAGTCGAATCTAACTATGCCCGTCCGTCTTTGTGGCTATCGAAACACGATAACGGTCGAACGCATAAAGTTAGCCTCTAGAAAATTTGCACAGTTCTAATTGATGTAGGTCGTTGGGGATTGCAAATAGGCCATATAACTTCAGATTTGGATATAGCCGCCATATAAACCGATCTCCCGATTTGACTTATTAAACCCTTATAAGCCGCAATTTTTGCTTGATTTGTCTGAAATTTTGCATGAAGTGTTCTGTTGCGACTTCCATAGGCCATATCACTTCAGATTTGGATAAAGCTGCCATATAAACCGATCTCCCGATTTGACTTCTTAATCCCTTATAAGCCGCAATTTTTGCTTAATTTGACTATTTGCCTGAAATTTTGCATGTAGTGTTCTGTTGCGACTTCCAACAACTGTGCTTGGTTTAATACCTAATATAGCTCCCATATAAACCGATCTCATGGTTTGACATCTTGAGCCCCCAAAAGCCGCAATTTTTGTCCAATTTGGCTAAGTAACGACTATCATCAACTGTACCAAGTATGAGTCAAATCGGTCTATAACCTGATATAGCTCCCATATAAAACGATATCTCGATTACCCCCGTTCGGTTCCTAGAAACTTTAAGTTTTGTCTGGTTTAACGGAAATTTGGTACGTTAAGTAAAATTATGCTCTACTACTAAATTTATTTTGTGTATATTTTTAGCACTACGAAATTTATTTTGTGTAAATTTTTAGCAGTCTCATGGGTGGGTGGTTTTCCAAGATTCGGACCGGCCGAAATTAACACCCCCTTACTTGTTTCGTTTATATTTTCGCTTTACTTTACTTAGTTCGTTTGTTTTGGGCGGCCATGGTTGCGTATGCTTATTTTTTCTGCTATGCAACAACCATACGCACTCAAGGCCTTCATTTATTACTTAACTTTTCTGCAAGGTATGTGAACTTATGATGATTTCGATTGTGCAAAAAAGTGTGTGGCATTTTTTGGACATGTTGCACTGAAAACGATATTTTGTATTCGTTTGTTACAAAAATGTGACCCACAACCGGCTGTAGTGTTCGTTTGTAATGGTGTTGCCTATAGAGAGTGGAAAAATGTTGCATTTCTTACACTGTTCCAAGTCTACGGTGGAGAATGTCGCACTTAAAATCTGCGGCTATCATTCAAGCAAATTTTGTTTGAACAGAAGACAGAGGAAGACAAAATTTGTTGAATGTTTGGAAAAAAGTAGAAAAATTAAAAGCGTTTTATTTAGCTAACGGCATATCAGATGCACTGCTAGAAAGTTCTGCATCCGAAGACGAGGATGCGATTTTTACCGTATTATTTGGTCGAAATAACGAAATAATATGGTCATATGAACATGTTCAATTGAAAATCCAAAAAGTGTAACACTGTAAGCGGGTTGGGGCGACTTTTGCAAAATGTTGTCCCGTATAAGTGTAACATTTTTTCACAATCGAAATAACCATTACAATTTTTTTTTCGGACACCCAAGAGAAATCCATATTATTAATCACTTTCTGATTTTTTGTTTTAATTCGGTTAGGTGTACGTTGCATGGTGCAGATTAATATCTGCCCTAACAGGCAAAAACTTGAAAATTAAAACAAAAAATTATGCAGAGCCTGACCGGGATTCGAACCTCTGCACACAGAGCAACAGCGAGAGCCGTTGTCGTTGTCTAGCGTTCGAAGCCATCAATAGAAGTTCCAACAGCTGCACAGAATTATGTGCGTCATGGAAGTAATGTAATTGTCGCAGACAAAAAATCTGTCATTACACGTAAACACATGCATTGGGAAAAGTACAGCTAATAGACAGGATTATCGAGCTTGGTTAATGTGGTATTTGTATCATATGGTATTGTATCATAGATCAAATATTGGGTTGCCCAAAAAGTAATTGCGGATTTTTCATATAGTCGGCGTTGAAAAATTTGTTCACAGCTTGTGACTCTGTATTGTATTCTTTCTTCTGTCAGTTATCAGCTGTTACTTTTAGCTTGCTTTAGAAAAAAAGTGTAAAAAAGTATATTTGATTAAAGTTCATTCTAAGTTTTAATAAAAATGCATTTACTTTCTTTTAAAAAATCCGCAATTACTTTTTGGGCAACCCAATACATAGATATACCAACGCACGGCCCTTGAAGCCATCACACCTAACACGGTTGAAAAGTCTTCTAACCAAAGACGAAAAGCGTCCCATAGTCGTCAGTGTGCGTTGCGATCTCTGGCTTATCTTTTCCATTGCAAAGAAAATCTCCGATCATTAAGCTTGCCTCGAAAGAGAAACAAACAAAATTTTTTTTTTATTTTATTTTATGTAAAATTATTTTATTTTTTTTATTGTAAATTATATTATTTTTTTTATTGTAAATTATATTATTTTTTTTATTTTTTCATTCCTTTTCTTTTATTTTTTTTTCTTATTTTTTTTATATTATTTTAATTTTTTATTTTATATAATATTATTGAAGTTTATTTTATTTTTTATTATTTATTTATTTTTATTTTACTTTATTTTGTTTTGTTTTATTTCTATTTTTTACTTTTTTTATATAGTTTATAGATAAAAACCAAAAATAGCATGTAATTAGAACTTATTTAAATAAATTTTATTGTTTTTATTTATTTTGTTTTATGTTATTTGATTTTATTTAAATTCATTTGGTTTTATTATATTTTATTTATTTTTTTAATTTAGCTAATTTTTTTATAATTTCTTTTCTTTCTTTCTTTCACTCGATTGCACATTTATGTGTTGTAAAAATTTTCTATTTTTTAATTGGGATAACAATATTTTTGTGTCTTATATATTTCTTTTTTCCATCTCTGTTCGTTTAGCATTTTTTTTATTTAATCTCAAAATCTCTATAATATTTTCTATTTCATACATAAAGGCAACCCTTACCCCTTAAGCACATATCACGAGTAACTTTGGTCGTATATTAATATACAACAAACGTGCGCACATACATACATCAATTCATTTGTTTAACACATATGATTGTTGTTTTACTCCATGGCTTTCATCGACGTCCTCGTCGTAGTCGTCGTCTTCGACTTCGACATTCGTTGTCTATCGGTGTTGTTTGTGTGGTGGGTTGTGTTGTGCTGTGCTGTGCTGTGTTGTTATCAAGTACATGCTAACGTTTCACGATTACGACACGTGCACACGTTTTTGCGGCAGTTGTGTTGTTTTGGCTTGACTTGCCTGGGTTGTATTGCGGCTGTTGTTGGCATGATTAACGCGAACAAATACAATACCCCACATTAGTTTTCTTTTTTTATGCAGGAAATTATACAGCAGAAAAAAAAAACAGAAAAAAAACAACCGGCATACTCTAACACACACATACACACCTACATTAAGTATTTATTACTTTTAAGTGCAAATGCTTGACTTGTTTGCTATAGGCCCCTTAAAAAAATATAGACGACTGAGTGCTGCGATATCTTTCCATGCAACAATGAAGATGATGACTACATATGTACAACAACACGCCCTTTATTTATGAATGCAATATATTTTTCGTGTGTTTTTGCTTTTGCTTTTGGGTGATAATGAGGTGTCAACAGAAGGTGTTTTTTTTGTTATTAAATATAGACACACAAAGATCTACTCATATGAGGACATGTATATTTTCATACACGTACCAAGTTTTTATATATTATTAGCCTGGTGTTGGGTTAAATAATAGTTTTTTGTTTAATTGACATCTGTTTCAACGATATGATGATTGAAAATGTCATTCATATAGTTTAGTTTTTTCTTCATATGTAGTAGGTATGCTGAACCAACATGATTTTAATTAAAAATTTAATGGGAGGTCTACGAAACTCGGCATTCTATTAGTGATACCCAGAAAGAATTATTGATTGTCTTGACGTTCTGTTGTAGCATCCATTTGGGCTATAGACTCAACGATATCGGGAGAATAAAGTCCAAATTGGTCCAAAAGAAAATAATAGATCCAAGCTACCTATGTACAAAGTTTCGATGTATTTTCCTGGCCCTTCCTATTAGGCTGATTTTTGCCGATTTGGCTTAAAGCTATTCCTTAAACATACCTTGAATAGGTTTAATTAAATTAAAGGCTATAAATTTTTTTTTTATTTGGGCGACCATGGTTGCGTATGCTTTTTTATTGTCAGTGTGTTAACCATACGCACCCAAGGTCATAAGCTTGAATTTATTGTATGGATCGCTTTGAAAATGTTGGGCTTTGTTAGTTTGTTCCGAGTAGACTCAAAAATGGCTGAACTGAATTTCTACAGATGGTAGAGTTGGCATTTGAACACGACGATATTACAACGCTTCTAAGTGGCAAGAATTCGAATCAGCTATGCAAGAAGCCCGAAAGGGTCATGAGGATGGCATATGACTGGGCTAGACCTAGGGGTCTGAACTTTGACCCAGAAAAGACTGAAATCTGCCAATTTACGAAAATTACGGTAAGCCAATCCGACAAGATCAAGTACTTCAGAGTGATTTTTTATAGAAAACTGAACTGGAAGTGCCATAGGAGCGCACTGAGAAGGGTAATAGAAATTGGACACTAAGTAGGCTCGATATGGAACCTAAATTCGAGAATCGTCCACTAGCTCTGCAGGAGCGTAATTTAAGTAATACTTACTTTCGCCTATGTACTTTGTTAGACGATTGTGGTGAGGAAGTGCAACAAAAGGTTCACACCTACTAGGCCCTGTAGACAATGGTGATATATAGATAAAGAATAAAGCAAACATTGCTGCTATTATATATGCCAACGGCAAAAAAAACGTAAATACATCTTTAATGGGTTGGATAAGCTTTTTCATTATAGTTATTTAAACAGGGCGGTAAATTAACGCATGGTATTGTAGTATAAAAAGATGGATGGCAAGATACGCATTCTTTTGGTGCGGAGCAACTGCATAAGGGGCGAAATAAGATAAGTTTTGGTATCACGCAAATGTGCGTAACCATAATTGATTAGAATTTCACACTAATCACGGCTCACAAGAAGATCACTACTTAGGAGAAAATCATGGCTCATGAGAAATATTGGCTGACGAGAAAATCGTGGTTCACGAAAAACTCACCACTCACAAAAATACGCGAGTTATGAGTGCGTGCTCGATTAAATTTGTTGTCTCGTGAGTCTGCTGACACACACCACTTAAATGCACACTTCTACTGGTAAAGTTATGCAGAAAATTGAGCCAAGTGGAGAAGATGACGAGACGTTGCAGCATTTCCTATGCCAATGTCTGGCTTTCGTGTTCAACAGACTCCACCACTTTTATTATAGATTCCAAATCTCTACCAATTTGAATAACTTTACCGGAGGCCCTCATCACGCCTTACGGCACTAATCACGACTCCCTCGAATATCACTATTCATGAGGGGATCGTGACTCACAAGAAAATCATTTAGCGAAGTCCGGATAATTGAAATACGTTTCAATTAACCGACATTTGTAAAATTAGGAATGTTTTCCATTAGGAGAAGCTAAGTTAGTTAATGGTTTTTTAACCAAAGTAAACATAACAATTATGAAAAACATGTGATGTGAAGTAAGTAAATTCGTAACGTTCACCAAATAGAAAAATCTTACTAAGTGGAGCTGATATCTTTGAAATGTGATTATTTCAGCATAATTTGTATATCAATTAAGTGATTTTTCAATATATCGAAGTGAAATGTCCCTAAAATCAATTAGTCCAAGTGATTTTTTCAATTAACCGATTTTTTCAATTAAACTATGTTCAATTAAACAGATTCGACTGTATATAATTTCCCCAATATACATAGCGTTCTGATCTTAAAAAATGATATGTGGAAAATTTCGTGATGATTGGATAACAAATGCCATCATCAAAAAAAGACAAACGGACATACGGTACAGAAAGTATTTGCGAACAGACGGACATGACCTAACTGAATCGGAAACATTTTTGAATCGAAGCATACACGGCATCCCAGCCACAGTAGTGGCGTTGAGTACTTTTCATGCTTAAACCATAAACGGCATACAAATGTGTATCTTGTTTAAGAATTTCCTTTACTGGATCACTAAGAAAGTACTACAACCAATTGCCATAATCGATTGCTATTAACCGATTGTCATAATATTTGGTATTTTGCTTATTGGGATCAATTGGAACAAAAGGAGGGTTTGCGTTTAAAAAATGGGTTTTTAGGACACTCTACTGTAGTCTTAAAAAAAGGCCCACCGTTGCAAAATGTTTATTTATTGCTTTTACTTTTGCTAAGTGTTTCACACAATTTTTGCACCCAGGAATATTCGGTTTTAATGATAACAAATGGCAAATTGAGGGGAAAACCAAACAATATATGAAAAATACAAGGTTTTGTTTGTTTCTTGCATTGCTATATTTTTATTTTCAATTAATTTTTATTGTATTTTGTATTGTTTTTATTTTTTTTTTTCTATGGGCAACTTTCTTTACTTATAAGACGCATATGAGCAAAAAAATTAATTGATCGGAATTTTTTATGCATCAAATTTTAATTAATTATATAACTTAATGCATAATGGCAAATAATTGCATTTTTTACTTTTTGTTTAAAAAGTAAAAAAATAGCAATTCTGGTATTTTCGGCCAATCTGTCACACCTTAACACATGTGTTAGAGAGGGCAATGGGAAACGCATAAATAAATAATGACGTATGTACTGTTATTGTAATACATTCCGTCAACGTTGTTATATGTTTATTATACTATGAAAATGTTCCGTTATATTAAATCTCGGACCGTATGTTGTTTTTCCTTAGTAATAATAAATCACGTGTTTTTTGCACGCACCTCTTAAAAACCAAAACCAAAGACCCACCAACAGTGGTAAGGCAATAATCGTTTTGCTTAACCCCTCTCTTTCTCTCTCTCTCTCTCTCACTTTCCTCTCTCCCATTATTGAATAGTCAAAACACTAGTAACAATATATGTAAAGCTTACCTGCTATCATCGTATACACAAGCGAACAGCAACTCTTGACTATTTTGTTTTTTCCCAGGTGTGTATGTACTATATATGTGTGCTTGTGTGTATAGATATTTTAGCAGAACACGTGTTTTAAGCTGATAACAACAAAAATGTAATGTTATCTTCATCTCCCACTCTCTTTTTTTATGCTTTTTTGCAACTCATTGACGTCAGTGGGACAAACTAATAGCTTTGTTGTTTGTAAATACACGTGTGTGTGTGCGTGTTTGTGAATGCCTTTATCATAAATAAAACAAATGCCTTAAGCAAAATTAAGGCAATGTACGAAATTCCCCAAAATCACTAGAAGAAAAAAAAAAACAATTTAAACTTGCTGAATAATTAACACTCAAATACAAACAAACAAACCAATGTACGCATGTATCAACCTTTGATAGCCACAATCAAAGCTGTTTAAACAGTTTTAACCGGTATAAACCAATTTGTTTTATGATAATTACCTACATACCTGATATTGCTTAAGTGGAACTATAATGAAATTGAAGGGGTTGATTTCCAATCGTTTTTAAGAAATAATATATTATAAATGTTTTTGTAGTATACTATATACTAACACGATGACAAGCATTTAATACTATTTTGCTTACGCCACAAGATCGTGTGACATTCATTCATAAATATTTATGGCAGTTATACTGTAAACAAAAGGGCTGTCTATGGTCACTTACAGATGCGTTAAGGTCTGAGCTCATTTGGTTCGAAAGGTTGGATTCCGTTGTGATCAAAGCTTTAGAGTAACAACAACAAACAAAGATTTTACAAGTAAAAACGTGCTAAGTTCGGATGTGCCGAATCTATAAGACCCGTCCCTAAGGATTCCTCTACAAATTTACACACAATGAACTTAGTGGATGGATGGATAATTTTAGTCTACGTACCAAATTTCTAACAAATCAAGTAAAAGTTAAGCTTGAAGGAACCGTAGAAGCCTAATCAGGAGATCAGTTTATATGATAGTTAATTAGAATATAAACTGATTTGGACAATGCTTTGCATGGATGTTGGAATTGATAACAAAACACTGCATGCAAAATTTTGGAAAAATTGGACAACCATTGCGGCTTCCAGGGGCTCAAGACATCAAAATGGGAGATATGTTTATATGGAAGCTACAACAGCTTTTAGACCAATTTGAACCGTACCTGGCACAGTTGTTGGGAGTTGTAACGGAGCACTACGAGCAAGTTTTCAGCCAAAATGGGATAATAATTACGGGTTCCAGGGGCTCAAGAAGTCAAAATTTTTTTGTTAGAAATATTATTTAATCACCAGTTCAGTGTTTTAATTCTAAATATTTTTAATACTGACCTTACATTTTTAATTTTTCAGTTGCTTCGGCTTCAGGTTCGTTATTAAAAGACACCAAAAATGCGTTTAATTTTAAACTTTATTTAATACACCTCCTGAGATAAACAAATTTTGGTGTCTTTTAATTACGGCCCTGAAGACGAACCAACTGGTAAATTATTTTATATACTTTTTTTTATTCCGTGTAAACTTCCATCCTATCAATGTATATCTTTCTTAGGGAGTTTGGTTGATAAGTCTTAAATAAATAACCAAATGGGAGATAGGTTTATATGGTATTTATAACAGGGTTTAGACCGAGTTGAGACGTACAAGGCATAGTTGTTAGGAGTCTTAACAGAGTACTATGTGTAAAGTTTCAGCCAAATTAGATAACAATTATTGCTTTTAGGAGCTCAAGATGTCAAATCGTGTGATAGGTTTATATGGGAGCCAAGAAAGAGAAGAGAAAGAAGATATAAGACATCGGACTATAACCCGAAGTTATACACGAATAAAAGAAACAGAATGAATTGATAACAAGAGCGAGGGGTGAAACGCCTATCTCTCACGCAAGCACGTTGTACCGGATCTTATCGCACCATCCGTCGGAACCATCCCGTTCCAATCGCTAATCTCTGAAGATCATCCAGAGGTACGTTCGCAAGATCACCCAGATCGCAGAAGAACCGCCTCCCTAGAGAGGAGAGCAAGCAGAACCGAAAATCAACAAAGCAAGCGCTCGATAGGAGGCCACCGTTAGCATGTCCGCCTATGACGCTAAATGCCTGGGTTCGAAGCCTGCCGAGACCATCAGAAAAAAAAAGTTTCAGCGGTGGTTTTCTCCTCCTAATGCTGGCAACATTGGTGAGGTACTATGCCATGTAAAACTTCTCTCCAAAAAGGTGTCGCATTGCGGCACGCCGTTCGGACTCGGCTATAAAAAGGAGGCCACTTATCGTTGAGTTTAAACTTGAATCGGACTGCCAAATGTCGTGATGATCATGAACTTATATACTTTATGAATTCGCCGACCAATATTACGAGGTGTTACAAACGAAATGACCAGCTCGTATACCCCCATTCTATGGTGTTTGGTAAAAAATCAAACATATTGTAATTATTTCACTCTTGACATAGGGCGACCGCGGTATCACAATTTACAAAAAATTATTTAACATAGTTTATAAGGGACAGTCACTTACTTATCCTATTGTCATAACATAACAACATCTTGGCAGGTGATAGCAATGTTGAAATTCGTCTTCTTCAATTTTGTTTTTCGTTGCATATGACTTTTTCATTACATTAAGATGGCAACTCTGCTGCTAAGTGTCTAATCAGCTGTCACGTGTTTAAGTAATTAGTCTGATTTGTTGCTTCCATAACTCACTTCAAGTGTGCCCTTGTGCTAATGGTAATGGTATTGTTGTAATAGATAAATAAAATTACAACAACAAACATACATAGGACATTGGCTAACATTAACTAGAGTGTTGTGCTCTTCATATGTCAATATCAATGACACTGAAGTATAGGCAAGATATAAATATGTACACATATTAAGAAAATCACAGAGAATTTTATTGTTTTGTGAAAACAAATAATGTAGAAATGAGTTTTACCAACTACAAAAAGTTTGAAGTTGTTACTTATTAACTCAATAATTTTGGCTTATGTTCCAATCAATCTTCTTTAAGATCATTAAAGTCAGTCATCAGTATTTTAGCAATAAAATGTTCAACATTGCTATCATCATATATTAACAATTAGATAAATTTCTATTATCATTAAATTCTCAATCTCTCGAAAATAAAGATAAGATAGCTTGGCAGTCACGTTACACGTTGAGTCGTGAAAGTACCCAATAAACTTTACGACTAAGAAAGCTATCACACATTTTTTATCTTTTAAATATAATGTATGACCAAATCTTATGTTTCGTGTGCAAAGCAGAAATTTTTAAATTAATTAGAAAACACATTTGTTTTACTACTGACATTTTATGAAATACACATTTACACGTGAAATATGATAACCAGGGTGGCATAAAGCAACTTCTGCAAGTTTTTCTGCGAACAGGTTGATGGTATTAAAGATGACGCACAGTTCTTCCATGACCTTCAACATACGTCTCCAATATTGTCTGTATCGATCAATAACTTGATACAGCTCCCATATGAAACAGCTCCCATATAAACCGATCTCACGATTTTGCCTCTTGCGCTCCTACAAGGAGCAATTCTTATCTGAATGTACTAAAATATTATACACTGACTTGTACAATGTTCAGCATTCAATGAATTTTTGGTCCGATTCGGACTATATCTTGATATACCTCCAATAGCATAACAGTTCTTATTCATTATTCTTTGTTTGCCTAAAAAGAGATAGCGCGCAAAGAACTCGACAAATGCGATCCATGGTGGAGGGTATATAAGATTCGGCCCGGCCGAACTTAGCATGCTCTTACTTGTTATTTTTCATTGCTTTACATCAATACATTACTGGGAGACACATTCAACCCTATATTACTTACAGAACTTCTTCTGAGAATTGTACAGAATATAAATGTTTTCAAATTCATTGATTCAATTAATTTTTTTAATTGAATCCGAAGGAATTTTGGATCGCGATTGTCGTGATAATTTTTTTTTAATTTTTAATTAAAAATTTAAAGTAATTAATTAATATTTCAATTGGGTTGGATCTATATTTTGTTGGACCCTATAATTTGTTTGATTAGTAAATTTCCAAATTTTCAATCATGTTTTTAATTGAATATGCAATTTTTTAATTATTTCTTCTCTTTAAAAACATCGATGATACTATCATTTTCTTGATTGAAGTACTTTCAATTAAAAAAATTTGTTGGATCAATTAATTTCGTGATGGAAACCGATTTTTATTTGTTCAAATTGGAGTTTTTTCTTATCGAAATCACAAGTATTCTGTCGCTCTTTGTCACGTTTAACATAAATTTTATCACAAACTTTTCATTAAGATCCAGGGTATACTTCTCTCATATCAATTAGTGTCAATAAGTGGAGTTCGATTAAAGTTGTAGACCAATTATCAGGGATGGGTCGCTGATGAACGACACTCTATCGTAACGAAGTCTTACATGCCCGAATACCTCACAAATATCGCCATCATTACTGAAGCAAACGCCGTTGAAAACTTATCTACTATTGTAGCCGGGATGTAAGCCCTGGTATTTTAGTAAGTTAAACAAATCAACAGCTGGGCGATCGAAACGAAAACATTCGATGGCAACGCTCCACTTTTGGGCTTCAATTCCTACTTTCGTTGGGATTTTCTTTGTTTCTTTATACTCTCTGCCATACTAACTTCACTATTCCGTTTGTAAAACCTCGAAATATTGAGCTGAAACTCCATAAAATATATAATGGGTAATTTTTTAAGAGCTGTAAGGTTTTTTTTTTCAAAAAAAAAAAAACATAAAATTCGAAAAGATTTTTGAAATCTTTATTTGAATCGATAGTACGGTCCATATATTATAATGTTTTAAGATTATGTCGTGCAAATGTTGACCGTAACTGCGCCTCAAATGGTACATCCACTTAGTCCAATATTGGCGTACTCTTTTCAACATTTCGACCGGTATCTCTTGAACATATGCTTCAATGTTGTCTTCCAATGTGTCAACTGAAGCGGGCTTGTCTTCTTAACCAATTTTGCCTAAAAGATAATAGCTAAAAAATTACCCTTTATATATATACCTATATATTTTTGTTTGTCTTAAAAATCTAAGACAAGTCCGTGCGTCTTTTGAAGTCACGCTACAGTCTTTATAAATTATGATGTGAAGTTGAAACTTTGTACAGATTTATTATTAAGTTCGAAGATGGGCTATGACGGACTATATATATTGATATAGCCTTTATTTATACCGAACTCCAGATTTAAGGTTATGGGCCCATAAAAGCCGCATTTCTTGCTCGATTCCACTGAAATTTTGAATAGATGTGTTAGGCCCTACAACATTCGTACCGAGTATTGTCCAGATCCCACACAATTTCGATATATCTGCTATGGATTCATAGACGATGCATTATTCGGATTTTGACGAAATTTGGGTGATGTATATATAAGAAGTAGTGGTCCTGGCGAACTATGTAGTATGAAAATCTGATCAATTGTGGATTGTTTATAAAATCTAAAGTCCCATTGATTGTGCCAATCTTTTGTTGTTGACACATATTGTTTTGTCTTCTTCCTTCCGCTTTACAATGCTGAAGTTTTTAACATCTTATTGATTGTACAAACTGGCATATACATTTCCCTTATCAGCATGTCGTCTCTCCAAGTAAATAGCTCAACTGACAAACTATCTGTTCCTCATGCCTTATTTTTGGAATTTGGACTATTTTTCTCTAATTTTAAAAATATAATTTTGAAAAAAATGTTGTATTAAAAAAATTAAAGTAAACTTTTGATTACAACAAACCCTTCTGTAAATCAAAATATTTAATTGAAATTTCTTAAAAAATTTAGATTTTGCAACATTTTTTTTTAAATATTTTTTTATTGAAACTTCTTATAAAATGTTTGTTTGATATTGCATTTATTTTTTAACTTGTTTAAAAAAAATGCCAGTGGCAACTCTGATCATTATAGGTCAATTGTTTTCAATTGTTTTTGAACTTTGTGTTTGTTTGTTGTATTTTACACAATGTTGTATTTTATCTAGTGCACAATGTAGGTACGTTGTTCCACAATAATAATAAACGCACAAACAAAAATTCAATATCTTGATGGCCTTCTGACAGTTCAACGATGTGACCGGATATTGTCGAACTCAATACCTTGATGGTGAAACCTGTTCACTTTATAATAAGCCACTCTGAATGTAATTACGATGAATACATACAACCTTACACACACACACAGTGTTTATCAATTTTTGTTGGCTTGTTATTCTTCACTCACGCCTATTGGCAAATCACGTGAATAACATGAAAATTATGACTGTGCATGGTGTGCGCTATTTATTGCCATCGGATGTGCATCTACATGTACATACAACAATTAATTATACAAACAATCATCCAAGATGCAGGGACCCCATTAAATACCTCTCACCCTTTCACACACACACACACATGCACATGGCAATGCATTCATGTCTTGCGAGATCTATTATTTTATATAGATTGTATACATCAAACCTAGAAAGAGAATGAGAGTGAGAAAAACAAAAGCAAACGAAAAACGTGAACAATTATTGTAAATGTGCATGCAACGTCAGCAATTAAATAAAATAGATCGACTAATCGAACAATCGATCCGCTGATTTAAAAATATCCCCCAACCAGCTCAGCGTCACCAAGTGTATGATAGCATCAGATAAAACAGAAAACAAGATATACGAAAGGTGAATGAAGAGCTATCACTCGTTTAATTCATGAAAAATTTGCGTTCTCGATTTAGTATGTTGTTGAAATAAAAATGATATGCATGTTGTTGTTGTTTGCTATTTTTGCCTGATATATAAAATATACCATATAGTGGCAACACAAAATTGGGTTTGGGAAATTTGCTAATAGAATTAAAGGGTATACTATTCATTTATTACATTTTATATGCATTTGTGCATTAGATATTTTTTTAAATATTGGGATATTGTCAAGAAAGTATGGGAATATGTTTTTTTTTTCTAATTAAAGCAAACAACAAAAAGTGTTAGAAACTAAATAGGACTGCTCTCCAATACTCCCGGCACGGGATAGCTGTGAGAACCACACAGGCTGGAACATTGAGGTTCGATCTGTGTGGTTTTCATTGCTGTCACGAGAAACTTAGCTGTGAGATACCGTCCACAGGTTGCAGATAGTGGAATGCTCCATACGAAGTAGCTGCAACGGCAATCGCGGACAATCAGCGGTATCGAGCGTAGAGTCTCAGTGAGAGGCTGGGCGGAACCGGCTCATGCACTAATACTGAGTTCCCATGATGCTCGATATGATAAGGGGAGTTATTGGCGCCTTTAAATAACTAATGGCCACCCTGTTCCCAAGTCGATCGGTCCTTTGGACCGGAACGAGCTTGCTCACCTATAGGAGCTTGACGAGGATCGCCATCTTCACATTAAAATGTGGCTACAACAACATTAACTCTCCAATACTATATTCCTACGCTGCCGATTAAAGGTTTTGAAGTCAAAGACGGAGTAGGTGTGAATTAGCCGGAGTCCTGCTCGGAGTAGAGTTTGCTTCGAATTCAAGATCAGACGCCGCAGCCTTGACTAAAATACTTCACCACTTCTCTTCAATGTTAGTAAACTACTCTCTAATACTTTCCAATATTACACAAATACGCTCCAATGGAGGCCACGCAGAGTGCAGAGGTTAGCATGTCCGCCTTTGACTATGAACGTCTAGGTTCGAATCCTGACGAGAACATCAGAAAAAATTTCAGCGGTGGTTATCCCCTCCTAATGCTGACGACTCTACGCTCTACGGCGCGCCGTTCGAACTCGGCTATAAAAAGGAGATCCCTTATCATTGTGCTTAAAACTTGAATCTAACAGCTGTCATTGGTATGTGAGAAGTTTGTCTCTGTTCCTTAATGGAATGTTCATGTGCAAATTAGCATTACTCTCCAATATTACATCACAATTCTCCAATATTACCTTGGTACTCTCCAATACAACTCCACTACTCTCCAATTCTATGCCATTTTTCTTCAATACTCCCCAATACTACGCCTTTCTTCAATACTACACCTTTCTCCTATACTTCTCCACTATTTTCCAATACTATACCTCTTCTCTCTAATACAACTCTACTACTCCCTAATACTACACCACTTATATCCAATAGTATACCACTTCTCTCCAATATTACACCACTACTCTCCAATATTACACCACTTCTCTCCTATAGCACTCTTCTTCTCTCCAATAATACACCACTTATCTTCAATAGTATACCACGAATATTGCATCACTATTCTCCAATACTACTCTCCAATACAACTCCAGTACTCTCTAATTCTATACCATTTCTCTCCAATACTTCTCCACCGCTCCCAAATACTACACATTTCTTCAACACTATTCCACAGCTTTCCAATACTATCCAACTACTCTCCAATATTACTCTACTACTTTCCAATACTACACTAATTATATCCAATAGTATACCACTACTCTCCAATATTACACCACTACTCTCCAATATT